>NC_062529.1:2949971-3184971 GCF_022655615.1 Tachysurus fulvidraco
TTAGCAGCTGATTATAAAGGAGTTGATGACACCTAAAGTAACAATCTGCACCCACTATATCTGCTGTCAAAAATCCAGTTCCGGTTAAGAAGACTTTTCAAAAAGAACTGAAGTGTCTCGAAAACCGTTCGCAGTCATGACCTTAATAGAATTTATTTTCAGTTAAAAAATAAGTGTACAGATTGTATCCTTGTATCAGCGTGACCCTGAAGCATCCACGATTCTCCGTCCCTTCTGCCGTGTTGCCAAAATCTATGCATGAATATTTCAGCATTCATTAACTTCTCAAATCCAACAGCGTTATAATACTTTTATTCTCAAGTCTCAGAGGAGCCACGGTTTTAGTATCTCAGCCTCGTCTGGCCCAAATTCATTTGGACTGAAATTCAACAGCACAGCAGAAATTGGTGTCGTTGCTGTAACTCGAACTTCAGTCCCACAGGATCGACAGTGCAGCAGTTTCCAAACTAATTCAAACAATATTTCCTGCATATAATAAAAAAATCCTGCATTGTAGTGCAGGGTAGTGCATTAGACTGTTGATTATACATGTACATATTATGCATGTTGAGTACCCAGGGCACAGGATGCCCTTAAAATATACTTTATACAGGGAAGAAGTTATTAAAGGGGAAAAAAAACAATTTGAGACGTGACCTCGTTTTGACACTGATGAGTATTTGGATCAATTCCAAAATCTGAGTTTTGAGTTGGAGGCATAAAAAAAAAACAACGCAAAAGCGTTAATAAATAAATAGATAGATAGATAGATAGATAGATAGATAGATAGATAGATAGATAGATAGATAGATAATACTTGTAAATGTATGTATGAAAAAAAGATACAATTATATATATATATATATATATATATATATATAATTATAATAATATATAATTATATATATATATATATGTGTGTGTGTGTGTGTTTGTGTGTGTGTGTGTGTGTGTGTGTGTGTGTGTGTGTGTGTGTGTGTGTGTGTGTGTAATAAAAAGAATAAAAATAAAACAGCAAACAAAAGACAAATGCAAATCAGGAAAGGTAACAAATAAATAATTTAAAAAAAAAACATCCCCACACAAAATAAGAACAAGGTTAAAAGCAACAACAAAAACAAACAAAAAAAACAACAAACTGATAAAACAAGTTAAACAGAAATGATGAAACAAAACAAAACACACACACAAAAAAGTTTCCTTTCAAAACATTAGTAAATTTTGAAACAACAACAACAAATCAAAAAAACAAAACAAAAATCAACACAAAAAAACAACAACCAGAATTAGAAACAGAACCTAGACAAAATATACGTATATTTAAACTGATAAAAAAAAAAGCTATCATCAGTAGTATAAGAGGAATAAAACACTGCTTCCTCTATTGAATCTTTTTCTAGAACAGCTTACTCCAGGTGATCCTACACGTCACCTCCTGACCTTCAAAACTCATTATTCACTAAATTCTTGATTCGCGAGCTGATTGTGTTAAGTGTACAAATCGCTATGTTGTATATTTAGTAAGGATATTACTAATAGTATTAATATTATTATTAAGAAAAGTAAAAGTATTAGCAGAGTCTGTGTGCTCACCTTTCCTCTCAAAACTCTCTTCCCTGAGGAAACAGACGAGCGCCAGGAATTTGGTGACCTCTTTTAGGTACATCACCGTGGTGTTGTTCAGGTGGATGATGGCCATGGATTCTTTATCGTACGGTGAACCGGCTACATCCTCACTCAAACTGGCAGGGAGGGAGAAACTTCTCGTATGTAAGAACAGACAATGTCACTTAGCAACATCAATTCAAAAGGCAATGACAAAATGGATGGTGATTGTACAAGTAAAATGCTTTTTTTTGTCAGGTTTAGAACTTTAGTACATTTCCTCCAAAAATGTGGATGTACTGGAGTGCTCCGATTTATGCGTTCTTGTATTTTCTAGCATTAGTGTCGAGCTGGTGTTTTGAAGTCGACGCTGCTATCTTCTTGTGTTAAAAAGCGAGAGATAAAACTCCGAAAAGTCTGTAAATCCGAACTCGTTTATGAGCTACAACAGAGCTGCTGAGCGAAGCTAAGGTTTTGTACACTTGAATTCATGCGCTTTTAGGATGAAAAGAAAAGAGAAATGCTGAAGGCGTGAAGGCATCCCACGCACACTAAACTGAGAGGAAAAGAAAAAAAAAACATCAGCCGGAGATGTTATTGTGGTTTATACGTATACTTATAATCCAAGGAAATCAGGCCAAATATGTGGAAAATAATTAGACGCCGATATGAATCGCTACGGCTCTTAGAAACATAAACATAAACGTAAATATAAATAATCGACGTGTCGATAAGAACCAAGCACCGGTTGGGGTGTTTCCATTAGCTGTGCTTGCCTGGGTGTGATAGAGAAGGAACATATCAGTCCTTTTTATCTTCTCAAATCCACCTCCGCACTTCTGAGTACAAAGCCTCGTATCCCAAAATTAAACTTGTTTACCGGATCGGTTAAAAAAAAAAACAACAACAACAACAACAACAAGAAAATAGCAGCATGTCTGACCTATCCTGCTATTATGATCAGATAAACGCAATCGTATGATGTTTTCCATGATGTTTAGCACAGAGACGAATATGGTGTTTAAGCGGCTTTATGAATATTGTATTAAAATCTGTCTGTAATTGATACACGTATAAAGTACTACCAAGCGAGGCATAGTGCGTATTTTAACATCGCTACTGTTGCGTAGCCGGTCACTTAAGCATTCGCTGAGACTCATCTGCTCCGCGGGCCAGCGTGGGCAGACAGCTGGCATGCCCCAAGTCATGCCTGAATACCCACACCTTCCAGAGCATCGGCGTCCAGATCGCACAGGGTCAGTGGTGCCCGAGGTGCTTAACTTCGCCCTTTCTGTTTACAGCTTCTCTTCAAACACACTGCCAGTGGTGCTTAAATTGAAATGAGGCCAGAGAAGAGAAATGGTCTCTGAATACCAAATATACTTCCACATTCATTATCCCCCCAAGGAGAATAAGATTAGCCTTATGTTTCATCACTTATTTTCATGATATTAAATATGGGATATGCTACTGTATAGTCTGGTAGGCGAAAAATGCATTTTGTGTAGTCGGATGATTGACTACACAAAATGAGAGATTTAAAGCTACCTTTACGGAAAAAAAATGTCCAAGTGACTCCTGGCTGGTGCCTTAAAAGACGGCGCCATGCGTGACTTATTCATCCCGAATCCAACATCACACGTTTCGACAGTAAGACTTTATTACCATGTGTATTTGTATTCCCACGTTTCCAAATGTGCATACGTGAAATCCTTCCACATTAGCCCACAGTCGGTCTGTTATAACAATCATTTATATCCCATGTTTAATAGATAGAACTACGACCACCCCTAATTGATTTACTTCCTAATAACAGCATGTCCTGCAGTGATTTGTTCCTATACACATCACATTAATTTGCTAACCGATTCCAATTTTTAATTTACCTGTCGTGTCTCTAATGTCATTGACACGTTCCTCAACTTTATTAAGCTGGTGTCTCTCGTCTGGCTTTGCAGAAATATAAAGCTGTTGAAGCGAATATCATGTTTGCAAATTATTGTACACGGAAGCAGCATATAAAAATGACAATATTTTGCCAACATTTTTTTCTTTCGCATATCCCAACTTTGGAGGCTGGGGTCAGGGAGCAAGGTCAGCCACAATACAGCACTACTGGAACAGAGAGGGTTAAGGGCCTTGCTCAAGGGCCCAACAGTGGCAGCTTGGCAGTGCTGGGGCATGAACGCTGATCCTCGGACCAACAGCCCAGAGCCTTATCCGCTTGATCCCGATATGTGGTGGACATATAAAAACCTTACGCCAAACTTTACCTTAGTATGTATAGAGAAGTTACCTTTACATGTACAGACATATCCGGTAAGACCCGAGTCAGCAGAGGGCCTTTTCCCTTAACGCCATCAGGAACATCAATATTTACACCTGGTCACTTCATGTGTTGTCTCTGATTCGATAGCTATCTGATTTGTTAAAACTGTCCCATTTACATCAGGCCACATAAATGCGTCTCTGCGAATCGGATATCGATCCGATCTTTCTACTCCCGCCCAAAATACTAATATATTTTACCTCATTTCCAGGGTAATTGAAATGGACCACGCTTTGCTGTATGCGCTTTTCAGAACGCGATCAAAAAGAAGACGGGAAAACTGCTTACGACGGTTATGCTACAAAAAACAGCATTTACTGTTTGCTGCATTTTCGCTGGCGGCAGCAGTGCGTTTTAAGCCCCAATGAGACACCTGGGTGAAAGATCACCTGCGAGTGGCGTACTGTACTTCCGTTTGGGAGGAGTATAGCGCTGACGTATGTGGCTTAAACAACCACGTTCATTTACACCTGTCCAGTTTCATCTGAAATGCGTCCCAGACCACCGAAAACGTTTCGGAGGGCATTTAGACCTGGTCTTTTTACCATCGGATCACAGAAAACTCATGAAGTGACCAGGTGTAAAAAGCCTCAAAGTCAAGCAAGACAAGGAAGGAGATCAGAAGTCAGTTGTAGGTCATTTACCATTTTAACCAGCGCTGTTTCAGAGCTACGATGCCATGATAAATTTAACAAACGTTATCCGTTTTTAGTTACTGTTTGTGCCGATTGATCAGATTTTAGAATTCAAGAGCACTGCGGTACAAGTACTGTAAGTGTCGGTGCATAAAAAAAGCCTCCCAATATTACAAGATAAAATAACATTGTTATTTTTCCATGCCCTCAAGACTAATGTGAATCTGCATGTCATGTACTTGCAAATTCGACACCAGAACAGATTCATCTACTGTAGTTAAATCCCTGACGGGTACAAGTACCTCTGACTGTGATCAAAATGACTTGAAACGGTTCGCACAGCAACCCCCACTCACCCATAGATGCAGGAGATATCGATGACGACGTCAATCATGTCGCAGCACAGCTCGTACGTCTGCATGTCCACCGGACTGCTGTCTGTGGCAATGTAGATCTTACTGACCACGTCGAACAGAAACGCTTTTTCGATCCCTGAATTCTGCAACGGGAGCGAACAAGGAACAAACTGCTTCCTTAATATGTTTCTGCTAGCGAGTGCACTATTAGCAAGTAAATAAATAAATAAATAAATAATTCTTTTAAAAGTGACTAACATTCATTTATTCATTTTCTACCGCTTTATCCGAACGTCTCGGGTCATGGGGAGCCTGTGCCCATCTCAGGCGTCATCGGGCATCAAGGCAGGATACACCCTGGACGGAGTGCCAACCCATCGTAGGGCACACACACACACACACACTCACACAGTCACACACTACGGACAATTTTCCAGAGATGCCAATCAACCTACCATGAATGTTTTCGGACCGCGGGAGGAAACCGGAGTACCCGGAGGAAACCCCCGAGCCACGATGCCCCTCAGTGACTAACATGATAGAGGTAAACTGGAATAGTGCTTTAGTACAGTACAGACAGAGCTCCAAAGTTGGCTAAAACGCCTGGTTCTTTCTAGATCGCTGTATATCACAAAGGTGTGGGGATGGTGTTGTTTGAAAGCTAGTGGTGATCTCTTATTTACCATTATAATACCACCCGGGGTTAGGGTTAGGATTATAAGTGCTAAACAAGCACCATAAACACATGTGCCCCTTTTCCACCAAAAACAACCGGGTGCTGGTTCAGAGCTAGCGCTAGTGCTGGTTCAAAGTTGGCTCTACCGGCAAACCTTCTAAGAACCGGTTTGCCTTTCCATCGGTTAGAGAGCATCACAGAGCCGAGTCTGACGTCACTGTATACGTGTCATGTTACACAGCAACGTTAGCGCAGCAGCGGCAAAGACAAACACAACAATGGCGGATGTCGCTTTACCGTTAATGCTCATGGCTTTGAGAACCTACATCGGCATCCAAATGCGGCGAATCCAACGTGTACGTGCAGCTCCATGTAATCTGTATAAACGGAGGTGGCAATTGAGAAAGTAAATAACGTTATTTTATCATTAACACAGAAAAAAATTAACCTTAGCATGTAGCTACCTACTATCATGTGTGCTGATAATTGATCATATCGCGGTAAAGTAAAAGTGTATTAAACATTAGTATATTTAAGGTGCAGTACATTAACAAATGCGTACATTAACAAATAACAGTAGCTCCGCCCACAGCCCCTGACGCAAGCGGTTTTTAAGTCTAGACCAGCAACGTTTTGGTGCTACTTAAGAACCACTTTTCCTGGTTCAGAGACGGTGCTTCGGCTGTCGAAAAAGAAAGAACTGGTTCTATATTAGGCTCCGATCCAGCACTCAAACTGCCTCGGTGGAAAAGGGGCACAATGTTTTCCAAGATTGGTGCACGAGAACACCCGTGGCCTTCAGAAAGCCCTAACCTACAACCCACTGAACAAGTCAAGATGAACTGAAGCTCAAGGCAAGTCACACGTGGCTTCTCACACATCAGCACAGCCTTTTAATAATGAACACAAACCCTCACAGGCACGTTACAAAAGCTAGTGGAAAGCTTTCCCAAAAGATTGGAGGGGATCTGTATGGTTTTTGGAATGGGAATCTCCAAAGTGCAGATGGCCGGGTGTTGCTAAACTTTAGCCAAATAATCTATATTAATAAAGATGATTGACTTTGATTGATAGGGTGAGGAGCTCTGTCACTCGGGAGGAGCTCAGATGCTCAGAGCCGATGCTCGTCCACATTGAGAGGAGTCAGCTGAGGTGGCTCGGGCATCTGTTCCGGATACCTCCCGGACGCCTCCCTGGGGAGGTGTTCCGGACATGTCCAACCGGGAGGAGGCCCGGGAAAGACCTAGGACATGCTAGAGGGACTATGTCTCTCGGCTGGCCTGGGAACACCTAGGTATTCCCCCGGAAGACCTGGAGGAAGTGTCTGGGGAGAGGGAAGTCTGGGCGTCCCTGCTTAGACTGCTGCCCCCACGACCCGGCCCCGGGTAAGCGGTAGAAGATGAATGGATGGATGGACTTTGATTGAGTCCCATCAGTGACTGATACACAACCAGTCAGTTTCGTTATATGCGTTATATAATATACCATACGTTCAGCATTCTGGAGCACTGAGTCTCTGAAAAGTACTTTTCCTTGTTGCTGGGGTGGTTCAGTAAAAGGTCCTCTCTCGAAAAAGTCAGTCCTTATGCTTATCTGGTGGCTTTCCCATTTCCAGCTTGGCTTTGCTTTCTGCCTGGAGTCTGACTACACGGTGCCATTTAGTCGGTGCCATGTATGTCGAGCCAACCATATGTGTACAATCTGTGTGCGAGTCTCGTGTTTATCTCAAACGTCGCCATCTGTCATCTGTAAATCTTAGGAAACTCCAAGAATTAAGGATGTGTGTGAATGCGTATTTTTCAGGTAGGCTGCCGATATCACCATTTACATTCATAATAATCAACAACAGGATCTCTAACAGGCTCTCGAGTTCTGTAAAGAGCCAAAACAGATCGATTTAAACACAACGCTCATAAATAATGCTTAAGCGTCGTTCTTTTGGCTGAAACTCAACATATCTGTAGGATTGCATCATGTGATGTTATTTAACATCACACAGCAGCCTGTTCATGGTGTTTGTTCAGTGTTTCATTCCAAAATTCCAACAATATGTAATTTTTCTTTTACCAAAAAAAAAAAAAAGAAAAAAGAAGAAAAAAATAATTAACACTAAAAAATGAAAAAAAAAGAAAATGTAAATAATTTAACAATTTATTTGTAATTATTTAAAAAAAAAAATATTGAAAAATTCCACAATATCCACGATTTAAATTTAATTTTTTTTTATCAATGATCAGCAGATATTCTTAGCAAAACATTGTAAATTATGACCAAAACCGAAGGAATAAATGTGTTATCTAAAAAATATTTATTATCATTATTTTTCTCCCCTTAAAAACACTCGATCGCTGACTTTCTGCTGCCATCAGCTGGCATGTATACAACATTGTTTTTTTTTTTGTTTTTTAAAAATTAAATATTAGATGTTTTTTTTCAGGTAAAATAATGAGGTTGTGTGTTTTCTTACTCACGGATATAAAAATGTTGAGTAGGTTCTCCAGAGTCGGAAGCTGTGGAATGAGCTTCTGCACCACTTTACTGAATGCCTCGAAGATGGAGTGATCGTAGATGCTCGTCAGGTAGAAGCTGAAACCAGAGCGAACGAACAGAAGGTATTCCTGTAAAGATCCTGCCAAATCATTCTCATTTCCAATTAGGAAATGACTAAGTTTATTAGCGACTCCACAGGAAAGAGTGATATTTATCTCTTATGCAGAGACATGCATGAAATTACTTCAGTTAATACATCAGGGGAAAGAGGGATTGGAGGAAAATTGGCCGGAAATACATGGAGGTAAAAAAAAAAAAATTTGAGATTATACAAATATTTTAATACTGCTTACGTAAGTACGGCTTGGTTTAAATGGATTACGACCATATGTAGACTGATATGTTCTCAATACGATATTGTTTATCGGTTTACATTAAATAAAAGAACAAACACACATCACAACCCTACAATTTCCTTACTTTAATCCCCGTCTGTCATCGGTGAAGAAGATAAAGCTATCCATCTTATAAATACTTCACCAGAATATTCTTTTTATAGCGCAGCAATTCGCACCGCTTCTTATTTTATCTGTTTATAGCTACGTTTAAGGGAGGGCACGGTGGCTTAGTGGTTAGCATGTTCGCCTCACACTTCCAGGGTTGGGGGTTCGATTCCTGCCTCCACCTTGTGTGTGTGGAGTTTGCATGTTCTCCCCGTGCCTCGGGGGTTTCCTCCGGGTACTCTGGTTTCCTCCCCCGGTCCAAAGACATGCATGGTAGGTTGATTGGCATCTCTGGAAAATTGTCCGTAGTGTGTGAGTGAATGAGAGTGTGTGTGTGCCCTGTGATGGGTTGGCACTAGGTCAAGGGTGTATCCTGCCTTGATGCCCCATGACACCTGAGATAGACACAGGCTCCCCGTGACCCGAGAAGTTCGGATAAGCGGTAGAAAATGAATGAACGAATGAACGAATGAATGAGTTACGTTTAACGTCACGATACGTCTGCAAAATAGCGTAATTAAATAGTCGTTCCATTGCCAACCGTTTCTTTCTCTTCTCTTGAAGATCACAAAAAATTAACTAATTAATTAATTAATTAATAAAAAATAAAAGGAAACCATAAATTTCCTCTCTTCTATGTGTCACTATTTATTTATTTATTTATTTATTATGATTCAGTGGAGAGGCATGTATACAATTTAGTGAAAACGAATCAACACATTTTGACCAATCAGAATTGGGAATGATTATACTATTATTTCGATATGCATTATGCACACACACACACACACACACACACACACAAACACACACACACACACACACAAGCGAGTTTTTAAACCAACCTTAAATGTATCCTCTCTAAGCCGGCGTCTGCCAGGTCGTCGTTGGCGCGTTTGTGTATATCTCGTTGTTTCTCGATCTTGTGATCGTCGGACAGACCGTCCACCTTATGGATAAACACTTCAAAATTGATGTCCGGGTTTACTTTGTAGGCTCGGGTCACCGTGAGGTGGAGTCTGCTCAGTGCTTCCACGTAGTCATCCTAAACATAAAGGAACCCAGCAGAAGACGTTAGCGAGAATCAAACAAGCGTGATGACAAACTCGTTCTACAACACGTCTGTCTGTTGATGCCACCATCTCTCAGAGGTACAAGTTATTAGGGTACGTTGTTCTCTGTTCTGGCACCTAGCCTGTGGGATAAACATCCCCTAGAACAGCTGTCTGTCTTCAAACGTCTAAAGTTCAACCTCTTTCTGAAGTACTGAAGTTAGTGTTTAAAAACAAGCCAACTTGTTCTTGAGACTTTCTGCACGAGGGTCTGCCAAATGCCGTAAATGTAAAACGTACACGTAAATATACATGGATTTAAAAACTAGTTATGGTGAAGATTCCTGTGATAAAATGTTTAAGTAAAAGTTATAGAAGGAGTCTCCAGTTTCAGTGCTTTGTAACTTAAAGGCAGGGTCTCCGATTTTTGAAAGCCAATGTTGACATTTGAAATCACCAAACAAACACGCCCCTAACCCAAATGGGTCCCACCCCTGTATCGATAGCTCCGCCCACACATACATACGTAACTCAGGCAACTAATGGAAAGAAATGTGTCTTTATCATAGCTGAAGAGAAGAACAATACAATTGTAGATAAAAAAACAAGCAAAAATGACACAAGCATAATCATGTAAAGGACAAAGGCATATATTAGTTCTGTGTAACAAAGCAAAACCAACGTTACTCACCTATCGAGAAGGAAAAAAGCGCCTCGGCGTCTTAAGTAAAGTCGGCCACATATTCACAGGTCGGAGTTTCCCCGAGTCAATAACTCCTGAGCTAAACGCTGTTACTACACAAAACGCGGTTGTAGCTGCCTCTCTACATTACTACGATAGAAAAGAGGTGTTATTTGTGTAGTAACAGCGTTTAGCTCAGGAGTTATTGACTCGGGAAACTCCAACCTGTGAATATGTGGCCAACTTCCTGGTCTTTCAGTTCTCTCCAGCGCTGGAAAGCTGATCCTATATTAACACGTCCTACTTCTTGTCCTTATCGTAAGCCTTTCTTCTCTTTTTTTCTTTGTTTTTATCCTCCATGTCAATGTTAAACCCGCTTTCTGCTAATGTCACACATGCGAACTGAACACTCTCTCCGCCGCATATTGACAAGACACGACCCTTTCTGCTCATTGGCTACAGGTTTGTTTTGATTTTTGTTTAGTATTCGGCCAGACTCAGTTTTCTGAAGCATTTATCAAAAATCGGAGACCCTGCCTTTAACAGCCAAGTAGGATATACGCGGCAGTGTAGTCTCTTACTGGTGAGAAATTTGTGCTGTATTTATGTCACAAATCAAGTCGTTTCAGCCAGGGTTTGGGAAACTACAGTGTGAAATGAAGAGCTAGAATTAAGTAATAATCCCAGGTAAAGTATGGGCAGTTTGAAACGTTCAACAAAGATTCCCTTTACCCAAGGTTTACAATCATCCAGGGAACTATTTCATGTGTGGAAAACCCCCTTTTGTGTCGTTCAATACGTTTGTAAATAATAGTTCTTTCCAACATTATCTTTCCCACCATTTACATTCATCGATTGAGAAATGTTCATTATTTGGCGAAAAACACCTGCGAGTCGATAACGAAAATGAGCGCTCCTGTGCCGCGGAAGATCATCTCGTAGTCAAAGGTCGGGTCGAAGAAATCGATCTGTCCAGGAAAATCCCAGATCTGGAAGCTGACGAACGAGCTGTTGGACACGTCCTCTCGGCAGATCTTATTAGTGCTCTCCAGGAACAGGGTCTCGTTAGGGGACATCTTATGGAAGACCACTTTCTGGATGGAAGACTTGCCGCTGCGGCGTAAACCCATCAGCAGGATTCGAGGCTTCACCTCACTGCAGAACGGATCTTGGAAGCCCAGCACTAAAAACATATACGTACACACAAAAAAACAGTGTTTTTGGTTGATGGTGGGTGACTGATTGTGGTTCTGTCCACAATGTAGGACTGACAGAGTTACAGAAAGCCTAGAAAAAGACTCCTAACCCTGAACTAAATAAAAAAGTGACTGGAACAAAGAAAATCCTTGAGTTATTTATATGAAACATGGACAGAGGTTGTTCTGAAGGACACTGAGACAAACACAGACACCCTCTACCGTACGATCGCGTAGTAATCCTAATATAAAGCATTCTTTTTTAAATGTTCCTCAAGCAATGCTGTGTTCAAAATGTCCTGCACAAGCAAGCACAAACACTCCCTCCTGATCACATGCTAATGCAAGGTTTGGGATTTCGAACAGCTCTCGCAACAACACTCTGAGGAATGTAGAGCGGCTTCACAGAAACCTCCAGGCCCAAAATACAGCCCTCGCAATTCATGGCATGTTTGTCAGTGGAACACTTCTGGGAAAAGCAGTAAAAATACTGCACAAGAAGCTGCTGCATCTAAAAACGGTCTAGCATGTAGCACTATGGAGCTATATCGTGAATCCCTGCCAATCAAGTTCATCTTAAACTTGTTTTAATAATAATAATTAAAAAAGAGCAACACGAGACTTGCCGCTATATTCTAGCAATATTCTTTACCTTTGTTCTTAACAACCAATCACTGCTAATTGTTTTTCCTCAACAACCAATCACCGCTCACCACTGCTTATCACGTCTTACATCTACAACCGTTTCCTTTATATCTACTACCTCACAAATATCGCTTCATTTTGTCTGCACTGTTGCTACAAGCGATATTTTAGAAATACACCGGTCGGTCGGTGCTGTTTCTGTTTACTGTCTTTTATGTATTGTATTTTTTGTACTGTACTTTTTAATTGTCTTGTAACTTTTCGTTTGCACTGTCTTGTCCTGCACTGTTTGCACCAGGTTCGGTGTTGTATAAAGTACTATCAAGCAATACTTGAGAAGTGAGTGTCACCTTATAGAATATTACTCAACTAAAAGTCTTAAAGTATCTGATATTTACTGTACTTAAGTATTTGAAGTAAAAGTAAAAAGTAAAAATTCAGTGATTTTCTGTAGGCATAAGAGCAGGGGAGGTTCTAGGGTTTCATCTTTAGGGGGTTTTAGCCCTCAGTGAGAATTTAAAACAAGAAGAGTTTTATATTATATATTATATGACTACATAGTAAGCCAAAAGTTATGGTATTATTAAATGGCAAAAGTGGACACCAACATTTTATGCATGATGTAATGATGTCAGTCTTGAATCAGATCAGTTCATGTATGTGTGCATTCTCTACAAACAGTGTGTCCGATGAATGACGTCATTAATAAACAAATATTCACAAGACAAAGGCCAAATCAATAAATGTTATTTTTATTTAGTATTGATATTGCATTAATATTTTGTTTGTGCTACAACTATGGTAATAAGAATAGTGACATTTCACAGCATTTGGTTGCTTTTGGTTATAGATAAACGCCTCAGCTCTGACTGCGCGTGCACGCTGCGCGTACCTGTGTTTCTCCGTAGCGCGCGCGGACGTGCGTAATGTAATCTAGGAGCAGTGATTCGCCAAACCTCCCTTATTACAGTCACACACATTTATTATGATTTTATTTTGTAGTAACGAGTTACGAAGATGCTTAGTGGAAATATAACGGAGTAAAATTATACACTTTATCTAGGAAATGTAGTGGAGTAAAAGTGAAAGTTGTCATAAATTTAAATAGTACAGATACGTGAAATTTCTACTTAAGAAAAGATAGATTTACGCATATATATATATTTACTTATATTTACGCATCTACACACAAGAACTCCCAAGATAAATTCCTTCTTTCGCCCATAAACACCATTTAAATACAATAAGCAAGTGCAATGCTGTCTTATATCGAATGTCACCCATTATTCTTCACCTTCACCCCTTTTCTAAAACAAGATATCGGTGTTAAAAGAAAGTTGAAACTAAAATTAAAGTTAAAAGGTACTCAGTGTCACAGAGGTTCAAGTTCATGAGTAAATCGGTTTAAGGCTTTAACCTGCAGAACATGAAGATTATTTACATGCATCAAAGTGCCCTTGATTAAACCTGGTGACCTTATAAACCAAACCCTTAAACAGATCAATGGTCAGTGTAAAAGTGGAACTGACCCCCATCATCACAGCCGCACACTCCATCGTCTGTAAACGTATCCAAATCATCATCATCTTCATCATCATCATCATCATAATAACCAAACGACAATGCTTCATCATGGGAGTCTCCTGTGCTGTACTGCTTCCCCTGGTTTGTCATGTTTGTGTTTTAAATACAAAGTTTAGTGCAATTTCGTGTTAAAGGTCCGGACGCAGCACGACATCGCCACACGTGTCACCTGATCAGCGCGAGCCATGGTGACCTTTTACCTACATCACCATTCTCGTGCCTTTTTTCTTTTCTAAAGGATCCGTTTGACACAAGAACCCGCTAATAAAAACCAGCTCTGCACTGACACGGAACACTCCCACACCAAGAACACTGTTTTCACTGTAAACAAACTGCTAGTGCGGAAAACTATCGGCTCTTGGGTGCGTGTGCAGGGGATCATGGGAAATGTAGTTGTTTATCTCGGGCGCATGTGCAGGGGATCATGGGAAATGTAGTTGTTTATCTCGGGCGCGTGTGCAGGGGATCATGGGAAATGTAGTTATCTCTGGTGTGTGAGTGCAGGGGATCATGGGAAATGTAGTTGTTTATCTCGGGTACGTGTGCAGGGGATCATGGGAAATGTAGTTGTTTATCTCGGGTACGTGTGCAGGGGATCATGGGAAATGTAGTTGTTTATCTCGGGCACGTGTGCAGGGGATCATGGGAAATGTAGTTGTTTAACTCGGGTGTGTGCAGGGGATCATAGGAAATGTAGTTATCTCGGGTGTGTGTGTGCAGGGGATCATGGGACATGTAGTTATCTCGAGTGTGTTTGTGTGTGTGTGTGTGTGTGTGTGCGCAGGGGATCATTGGAAATGTAGTCGTTTATCTCGGGTGCGTGTGCAGGGGATCATGTGAAATGTAGTTGTTTATCTCGGGTGCGTGTGCAGAGGATCATTGGAAATGTAGTTGTTTATCTCAGGTGTGTGTGCAGGGGATCATGGGAAATGTAGTTGTTTATCTCGGGCGCGTGTGCAGGGGATCATGGGAAATGTAGTTGTAGTTTTACTTCCGTTTCTTACATTATTTCTGGTATCGTATTTTTTGTCCATTAACTTCATGGGAAAATGATTGGCTATTAAATTCTTAAATTAAATGTAACAACCAGTCATTTGTCTGCACAAAGGAACAATTGTGTGAATGTGTTGCTTCTTTATGTTCTGTTTGTTTTTTGTTTTTGTGATATGCCTGTATGCTGCAACAAAATTGCCTTCGGGAAATGAAATAAAGTTGAACTGAACTGAACTGAACTGAACAACTAAAGATTTAAAGAGGCAGCACAAGAAAAAAAATACTAAAATAATTTAAGAAGCAAAACAATTTTCTTTTCCCCCAGATCTTCAGTAAACACTTTCATCCAAAGCGACTAACATTTATTTCATTTATACAGCTGAGCAATTGAGGATTAAGGGCCTTGCTCAGGGGCCCATGAGTGGCAGCTTGGCATCTCTGGGATTTGAACTCACGACCTTCCGTTCAGTAGTCCAACCCCTTAACCACTGATCATGGGAAATGATTCTTCTCAGCCTCAATCTTTACCTTTTTCCACAACATCCACTTTCATGGCTTTAACTTTGGTGCATTTAAGTTAGGTATTTGCAGAACAGCATGGGCTTCAGCCTTAATGTCACAAAGCTCGGGTCAACATTCTCAGTCAGCATCAATCAATTGCACCAAATGTTGTTTTAGAACAGAAATTCTTACAGCTTTCTCTACATTTGAGAAATTTAAATGTGTTTGTTCAAACTAAATACCCCTGCCCTCGCTCAATACATTAGGGAAAGAGGAGGGAGTTAAATCCGTCTCTCACCGAGGTTTCTGTGTGACGCTTTTAAACAACCAAGAAGACTCTCCTGAGTTTACCAGGCAAATCTGGTCAGCATTTTGTGTTACAAATCCGACTTCCCACTAAGCAGTTATCAGCCCTGGCTTGTCCTTTAGCCAAGTGTCCAAAACATATGTCCAAAGTTATGTGTAACAAGGGCTGGTCCACTGTTCCATGGCCTGGGTGGAGTGGCCTGCATTGTTCCTGGTACAGAATATTTCCCAGGAGGTTGAGGATTGTTATGCCTTTTCAATGGAACATTGTCTGGTGGCTGTTTTTAAAAATATGGAACACAATCCCAAAGGTCCGGTGTCATTTCTCAGTGGAACACAGAAGACGCATGTTAACCACACAGCACCCGACCTAGTTTAGTGCCTTTCTCTCCTCCAGCCATGGCACGATGACCTACACTAAGAAGTTTTTATTTGTCTGACATTACAGCACAGTGAAATAATTTTCTTCACATATCTCAGCTATAATAAAGTGCCCCTGGAGCAGACTTGCTCAAGGGCACAACATTTGCAACTTGGATGCTGGAGCTTGAACCAACCGACAATGCTTCATCATGGGAGTCTCCTGTGAACCTGACCAACTAATCAGTATCCCAGTAACCCCAACTGACCATCTGATCAGTCACTGTTTTAGCAATCTCTCTTGGGTTGATCAGGGAAATGATGCTGGCACAGTGTGCAACAATTCAACAGTTACAACTCATCACCAATTTTTGATCAGTTGACAGCTCTGACTCTCACTTTCCCCTGAAGTCCTAAGCTTATGGTCTTAAATTCGATCTTATAATTCAATATCAAAGTCATTTCCCTTTGGCCCATGTCCTTTTGTACCAAGTAAACTTAAGAGCAACATTGGGGCTTTTTACACCTGGTCACTTCATGCGTTTTCTGTGATCCGATAGCTACCCGATGGTAAAAAGACCAGGTCTAAATGCCCTCCAAAACGGTTTCGAGACAGATATAAATCTGATGTTTCAAACCCCTTCAGGAGGAGGTCTGGGACGCGTTTCAGATGAAACTGGACAGGTGTAAATAAATGTGGTTGTTCAAGCCACATACGTCAGCACTATACTCCTCCCAAACGGAAGTACGTCACTCGCAAATGACTCGCGAGTCGTGTATCGCGCCAGAAACCAAATATGTTTTCCCACCAGCGCTGGCTCCGATTTTTCACCCAGGCGTCTCGTTGGGTCTTAAAATACAGCAAA
Organism: Tachysurus fulvidraco; assembly: GCF_022655615.1. NCBI lineage: Eukaryota > Metazoa > Chordata > Actinopteri > Siluriformes > Bagridae > Tachysurus > Tachysurus fulvidraco. Next base: position 2,966,751 of record NC_062529.1, read on the forward strand.
TGAAAAATGCTGTTTTTTGTAGCAACCACACTCACCAAAGCGTGTTCCATTTCAATTACCCCGGAAATGAGGTAAAATATATCAGCATTTTGGGCGGGAGTAGAAAGATCAGATCGATATCCGATTCGCCGAGACGCATTTATGTGGCCTGATGTAAATGGAACAGTTTTAACAAATCAGATAGCTATCGGATCAGAGAAAACTCATGAAGGGACCGGGTGTAAAAAGGCCCATTGTGTTTCTGCAGAAGAAGATACCCTCTCAATGAGACCACCCCTGATCAAGAGGTTTGGTACTGTACCAGAAACGTTATTGTTAAGGTGGATATACGTGAGTCTGACTATATCTAGCCCCCATACCATTCCAGAATACCATTAGCAAATTAATTTAGCTTTTTTTTTCCATTCTACAAAATTTCCACAAAAAGGTCTAGTCTAGTTAAGACTGTCTATCAAGTTCTTGCCACCTAACTGGCATTGTACTTAACCTACACCCTTCATCTTGCATGTGATGAGCCCACCATGTTCCATTCGGTCTTGACATGCGATCAAAAAGCTTTATTAATTGCATGAACATGAAGCGTAGAGTCCGTTTAAAAGCTTACAGTGCTATTCTATAGATAACAAATACCCTCACACCCTCAACCCCATCCTAGCTGGTCTGTCTTTCAGCCAGGACCATTTGATCTGATGGGCATCCACACAGCACAGATAAACTGATAGTTTTCTACAAATCTCTATGAAGCTGTTGTGTAAGAGGTCACCCACTATGACCTCTGGTACTCGTGAGGGAAAATCAAATCAATCCTTCATTGACTCTGTCAGAGTGTAATGGAAAGCTAATTAAATGCCTGGGGCACGGCTGGTCGTTTTATGAGTGTGTATCCAACGGAGGGCACATCAGGATAAAAGACTCACTTGCACACATTGATTCGATGGAGGTTTTTCACTTTTTTGTTGCTTTTTTAGCACAACACAACAAAGCAATCCTGAAATAAAGAAATGACTGCAATTCGATTCGAATTTTTCTACTTTATATTCTACAAATCTACAGTTCAGCATCTCTGAATAGTGGCACTATACTCTATACATTATGCCTGGTTTACATCATTGTGGAATTAAATGTTGCCTGATTCGATTCAGTCTGGTCCAATGTGTTCATCCAAAACTGATCAAGTCATCAATCGAGTCTTGTCTTATTTCTGTGACTCAGACGACTGCATTGAAAGGTCATAGATTTGGCAGCTAAACACCAAGATGGATGATTCAATTAACTATCAAGCTGAACATGAAATATTGACTTGTTTGGCTTGTTTTATAGGTTATTTATTAGATTTATTAAATATAATTGAGAAATATGTACAGTATATATATATATATATACTTCTCTTTGACGTTTTTTTTTTTTTGTTATATTTAAGCCACTATACTAATACGGACTACAACGAAGGGACAATTACAAATTGTTTTGTGGGTGGTAACACTATAGTGTAAGAAGTACTTGGTTTGTCGCCATCTGCCATTGGGCATTGTCCGAATCCTTTCAGATCAATTACTTCATGCTGTAAACTCTGCATCCAGCAAGTGTGTAGAGAGTTCACTGCAGCCAACGTTATGCACAGAAAGAAGCTTTATCCGTACTATCAATCCATAGTTTGGAAAATAGGAAAAAATGTGACTTTTTTTATTTTTTTTGCAGAGAACATGAGCATCATTCTACCGTGATCTTTCAACATATTGGACGCTCTTTGTCGTCATGTAAGTTGCTTATTTTGGTCTAAAAATGGATTCTATATTTTGTTTGACGTTTCTGAAACCTAATTTCGCCCTGAAGATCTTCCGTTCTGTTTCGAAAAGAAGACCTTAAAATAATTTGAAAAGTGATGGAATTACATTGCAAATGTTGATTGCGAATCAGATACCGATTGGATTTGCAGATGTCGTTATTATCCGTTAAAGATTACAACAAAATCCAGTTTTGTTTTTTTTTAGGATGAATATACAAGACATTGCAGAATGTATATTAAGCTATATCGAGTTTTATTTATAGCAGAATTTATTTGAATATAAGTCATGTGGCTGTAAAAAAAATAAATAAATAATGGGAGACTGGAACTTGTTGGGAAGCATCTTGGAGGAGGTGCACATTCACTCTACCATTGTGGGCAAAATCTGGCTCACCATCCTGTTCATCTTCCGGATGCTCGTACTCGGTGTGGCGGCAGAGGACGTTTGGGTGGACGAGCAAAGCGAGTTTATTTGCAACACGGAGCAACCAGGCTGCAAGAACGTCTGCTATGACCAGGCATTCCCAATCTCACTTATCCGCTTCTGGGTACTGCAGATCATCTTTGTCTCATCTCCTTCCCTGGTGTACATGGGTCATGCTTTGTACCGTCTCAGAGCTTTGGATAAGGAGAGGCACAAGAAGAAAGCTCAACTTCGAGCTGAGCTGGAAGAGACCGAGTTCTTGCTGGAGGAGCACAAGCGTCTGGAGCGAGAACTTCGCAAGCTAGAGGAGCACAAAAAAATCAAAAAGGCTCCTCTGAGAGGATCTTTACTACGCACATACATCATCCATATCCTTACCAGATCTGTGCTGGAGGTGGGCTTCATTGTGGGCCAGTATATCTTGTACGGAATAGGGCTGAATCCGTTGTTCAAGTGTGACAGGGTTCCTTGCCCCAACACTGTAGATTGTTATGTGTCCAGACCAACAGAGAAGACCATCTTCATGGTCTTTATGATAGTTATTGCTGGGGTTTCTCTGCTCCTGAACCTTCTGGAGATATCTCATTTGGGGTCAAAGAAAATCAAAGATGCTTTATCTGGCTTGCAATTCACAGAGGATGACAGTCTTTGCAGAGCAAAGCAAGCAGCGATGGAAAATTTATCACTGAGGAAAACGGCAAAAATTAGCATTCAGTCTGGCCCAATGGACCATCTGTATTTACACAATATGGGTCCAAATACCATGTTAGCTGAGCAGAGACATAGTATCTTTTCAGGTACGACCATTCCAGTGTCTTGTATGATCCAGACACGTCAGGACATCCAAGGACTTATCCACAATGGACGCCTTCAAAGTCTTACAGAGCAATACAATGCTGAGGATGATCAAAACGATGACCTGCCTCCCGAAAGCAGCACCGGTTCATATAGAGACAGCCTTTTACAGTGCAGACTTTCAACCTCGGCCCAGCAAAGTCATGAGGGTCAGCTCGCTCAACGGCCAAGCCATAGTGAGATACCAAGCTGCATCCTTAGCACCATGCACCGAACGAGCCAAGTCCCTGAGCCAAACGAGGATGGCACAGACTCAACAGACAGTGACTTCTACCCTCACCCCAGGAAGACCAGCTTCATGGCACGGATGCCTTCAGACAGCGCCTCAGACAGCCCATCCTGCCTCAGCACCAGGAGCTCAGAGTCAGAGCTGGGCTCACTTAATGACCTACCCATGAACCCACCGCCAGGAGGACGGAGGATGTCAATGGCAAGTAGAGCCAAAAGACACACGGCAACTGACCTGCTGGTTTAGAGGCTCGGCTCTTGTAATTCAGTCTGCTGTGAGTAGCTTGTAAACACTGTTAGACAGAAGAGTTTCACAATATAATTTAACAATCCATTTGTTCCTCAGATATTTTTCAAGGCAGATAATTTTCTTAGGGTTTCTTTTGAAATGGTTAGTTAGAAAACTTTCCTGGCAGTGAGTATTATGGCAAGGGTACCTCATTGCTCGGGCCAAAGCTTTAGCTAAAGTGGGCCATGCAGAGAGAGAGATTGTCATTTGACTCAATATCAAAATTGGTTGGGGGTTCAATTCCTGCCTCCGCCTTGTGTGTGTGGAGTTTGCATGTTCTCCCCGTGCCTCGGGGGTTTCCTCCGGGTACTCCGGTTTCCTCCCCTGGTCCAAAGACATGCATGGTAGGTTGATTGGCATCTATGGAAAATTGTCTGTAGTGTGTGAGTGTGTGAGTAAATGAGAGTGTGTGTGTGCCCTGTGATGGGTTGGCACTCCGTCCAGGGTGTATCCTGCCTCGATGCCCGATGACGCCTGAGATAGGCACAGGCTCCCCGTGACCTGAGTAGTTCGGATAAGCGGTAGTAAATGAGTGAGAGTGAGAGAGTGAAAGGATGAGCTAAACAACCAGTAGGAGTCTCATACATTGCCTCTAATTTCCCGCATGTGTGTATCGTCTTAATTGTACCCATGATGAGAGATGAGTGAGATATCGATCAGTGTGTAAATCATTATAGTTTAATTTCACAACATGGCATCCATTCTGTTTCTTAACTCATAAAATGACATTTGATCTTTTTTATTATTTTAAATGACAGTTATTTGTGCACAAAACATAACGTAGATAAGAGCTAAGAGATTAAATCGAGGCCATGAAATTGTAGGTATTTTTAAGGGAAAACATTATTAATTAACTAATTACTAATGTGGTGGGCACGGTGGCTTAGTGGTTAGCACGTTCGCCTCACACCTCCAGGGTTGGGGGTTCGATTCCCGCCTCCTTGTGTGTGTGGAGTTTGCATGTTCTCCCCGTGCCTCGGGGGTTTCCTCTGGGAACTCCGGTTTCCTCCCCCGGTCCAAAGACATGCATGGTGGGTTGATTGGCATCTCTGGAAAATTGTCCATAGTGTGTGATTGCGTGAGTGAATGAGAGTGTGTGTGTGCCCTGCGATGGGTTGGCACTCCATCCAGGGTGTATCCTGTCTTGATGCCCGATGATGCCTGAGATTGTGCTTGAGGCACAAGCTCCCCGTGACCCGGGAAGTTCAGATAAGTAGAAAATGAATGGTTTGGAGTATTTATTTTACAGAACAAACCTTAATTCTAGAGTTTATACAAATCCTAGATCCAGGTGAAATCTAATTGATCCAGTAGCTACCGTAAGCTAAACCCACCAGTATCTGAGCCAGTTATGAGCCATTTACATTGAAGCAGCCAAAAATGTGCTGATAAAAATCTGCAGCTCTAAGCAGATTAGTAATATATAATGATGTCTATAATATGTGGTAGTTAAAGGCTGGTTTGACTAATATAAAACACCATTTCCCTTGTTCTGTGCACTACCTTTTGTCTTTCAGAGTGTATTCTTGGATATCTCTTCCATCATGAAAAAATGATAAGGATGACATTAAACCAGAGGACTCGAAGAAGGCCGCTGGGGTACCAACCACGTGTAATACAACTATTCCCTTTTCTGATAAGAAGGAACTGATTCCAACAAGTCTTGAAGCGATGTGCTGAAATACAATACATTATATTCATTTCTAAGCAGTCTTTAAAATACCGATTAATGCAAAACAAACAGCTCGAACCATCGTCTCTGGCTGAAAGATGGAAGAAAGTCACGAACGTCAGAAACGTCTCCATGATGCTGTGCACTGTGAACGGCTCACAAAAATTGTGTAGATATGTAATAATTTTTTGTCATGAATGTATAATTCACTCACAACAACCGCACCATTTCCGAGAAATATCAGAAAGCGAAAACTTAACAGAAATATATTCATTATTTAAACCCAAGTATGTGTGTCTTGTGAATTAAAGGATGTTTTTTTTTTTGAGTGTAAAAAGTTAGAATATTGTCCTCTAAGCGGTTTGGTATGGTGTACACCAGGAAACGTCTAAGCTGAGCAACTAAAAAAAGACCAATCACAGGATTGCAGGCTAATTTTACCGTGGTGTTGATGAACAGCTCTGACAGCAGTACAGCTGTAAGACGACTGACAGATTTGCTCAATGCCCTCATTCTAGTTTTTATTTTTTTTTAATTTATTTAAGTGTTCCTTTACCAACTTTTATCAGGTATAGGCTTATTATAAGTTTTTTTTTTTTATTAAAACATATAAAACAATTTAGATATATTTATTAAAATATTAGAAGGTTTAGTTGCAATAACAGAAATGTTTAAGTGCTCTTAAAATATACAGAAATACAAAAATTAATTATTAATAGGCTGCACGATATACAATATTTACTAATAATGCCTTGCTATTGTTTCTAACAATGTCTATTTACACAGTATGTAAAGTACAATGGCATTTTTGTTGTGTTATGACGGATGACCACAAGATGGCGCTGCAGTCTATCTTGTACACCATTTCTCTACGTCCTAGTGTGATTTTTCTTTGTTTAAAAAAATCTAGATTCTTCTCTCAAAAAAAAGATTTTAAAATAATAATAATTCCCATAATGTTCACTCATGACTAAAAAAGTTTAGCTATGACTCCTAATTTTTCCTCAAAGCCATCATAAGTAAGTGAAGATAGATAGAAAAAAAAGAAAGCACACAAATATAAAAATGATCATGTGATCCAATAAAAACTACTAAGCTGAGGTTGTAAACAACTGAGATATTTCACACGTAAACAGTAAAGTTTACAGTAAAGTAAAGAAACAATAAAAGTTAGCATTAGCAGCATGTATTTAGCATTGTGCTAAATATATATATACTGTATATATAATTACTAAGGCAAACATTTTTTTTTCAAGCTCACTTATAGTTCCTTCACCTTTCTTTGTCTTAGTGCTCAGTTGTTGTACCTGAAGTCTATATTTAGCAACTCCACCGCTATAATAAGGCTAAAATGACAGATTTGGGTTTTCAGAGACACCATTTTATGTCCCTAACCGGCCTTTTATTTCTCAAAAAACTAAAGTGAGGCTCATCTGTAAGACAGGAGGTCATGTCTTTCACATCATCATCATCATCACCACCACCACCACCACCATCATCATCATCAGGAGCATCTGTGTCTGGAGACCTACATAGCTCTCGATCGGGCAGAAAAGCTTTCTGAAAGAGCACAGAAAAAAAAATTACTACATGTACCGCAAAGCAAAGGTGAAAGACATTCGAACGCATGGAAAAGAGTCCTTCGTAACAAAGACAGTCCTTTATTTATTTATTTATTTATTTATTTATTTATTTATTTATTTATTTATTTATTTATTTATATTTTTATGGGAGAATGTCTTCGCTGTCTATTATAGGTTATGAATAACCTCCGCCAAAATTCATTCAGTGCTTCTCATAGAAATATTCCAGCAGTTCAACAGAAAAAAACTGCATTATAGAAATTTCTGAAAGATCCTGGGAAGAAGAAATGTACATTTTTTTTTTCATTTATTTCCCTTTTTTTTATTATATTGGCTCAAGGGGCCACTTTAAAAATACAACCCAATTACAACACAAGTTCTAAAATAATATGAATCTTTTCAAATGAATCATTTGTATGTACTCTAATAGACTTAAAAACACTATAACTGATTTGACAGCAATATAAAGCAAGGAAACCTTGTAAAAAAAATGACATATTGTTGTCTATGTTGGATTAATACATTTTTCTTAGATTAAATATCTAAAATTCAAATAGGAAAAATGCATTTCTATGATTTACCAGGGCTGAATGGGATCAATGGGTAGAATCAGCTTATATTATTTTACCACATGCATAATAATAATAATAATAATAATAATAATAATAATAATAATAATAATAATAATAATAATAATGCATTTTATTTCATGGCACCTTTCAGAACACCCAAGGTCACCTTACAAGGAATATACAGGTCGCTGTGTATGAAATCACGTTGCGTCTTGAGCTATAAACTGCAATAGTGGACAGTTAAATCAAGTGACCTTGTGGACAAATAGGTCAGTAAGAAGACAAGGCTTCCTAGTCCAAGCCCATGCTGCACCACTGGAGGCTCGTCGTCATCATCATTGATCGGTTACAGAATTTCGAGACGGTTTAAAATGGCCTCTGCTATGCATTAAGACTATTAACTTGTGTTAGTCGTGTCTTGAAAGCCCTTCAGTATGAGCTGAAATTATACAGATTAAAGAGAATTTTAATGGGTTTCACCACAGTGCTCACTAATAGTGATATACTAATGGATATAATTATCCTCAAATGAAACTAGTCAGTAATCACTCTGATCAGAAACACACACACACACACACACACACACACACACACACACACACACACACACACACACACACACTTACATTCACACATATGCACTGAACTGAATTATGTCAAGTACAGCCAATCACCCCAATCAAACTCTTGAAGTGGGTACGTGTGTGTGTGTGTGTGTGTGTGTGTGTGTGTGTGTGTGTGTGTGTGTGTGTGTGTGTGTTCTGCCAAATGAAGTCTTGCAGTAAGAAAGATTTAAGAAGATTGGTCCCCATGCCTATTGCCATGGCAACGCTCATGTCTGCTCATCTTCCAAGAATCGACAGAAATAAACTCGTATCTGCAGTGAGTCAGTGATTTAAAATAAATGAAAATGGAGTGTATACTACACTGCTCCTGCTTCTAGAGTCTGGTGTGTAAGGCATGATCAATAAAAATACCCAATCATACTGTACATCCTGAGAGACTGAAACCAGCAGCATCTTAAGTGCTGTGTTGGACCAGGGTCAGGATAAGAGAATGTGCTTGGTGGATTTGAGAATGTGTATGGATTGCATGTATGGATCAGAACAAAATAAGCATCAGAAAATAAACATTTATTTGGTGTCTAAAGACCTTAAATGAGTCAAAGTCATAAGTGGTTCTTGCTTGAAGAGTCAAACAGCCTAAGAGCCTAATTTCCAATTTTTTTTCAATTACCAAATACACTAATGACGTCCACCCTGAGTGGCTCTGTCACCTTAAGGCTTTCTTTCTTTGGGGTTTTGCTTCATCACCAACTGACAACTGTGACCAAGCAGTTTAGGAACTAGTCCTGAATTCAAGACCGTCTAGTCTCGTATGACCTTAAGTCTGAAAATTTCTGTTTTGTCTGATTCCTAGGATCTACATTTTTCTCCAATAGCTGCTAAACCTATTGTTGAGTCCACATACACTCTAGTATTTCGGCACGCGATATTATTGAACATACAGTATTTACACCGGTTGGTGCTGTTTCTGTTTATTGTCTTTTGTGTATTTTTTGTATTATTGTCTTGTAACTTTTCGTCTGCACTGTCTTTTGTCCTGCACTGTTTTGTCTTGTGTCCTGCACTGTTTGTCCCAGGTTGCACAGTTGCACTTTATGTGGCTAGGACTACTTAATAAGTCCTTATAGCTCTGTCTTTGTTTTATGTAGCGCCACAATCCTGGAGAAACGTTGTCTCATTTCACTGTGTACTGCAACAGCTATATGTGGTTGAAATGACAATAAAAGCTTCACATACTATACGGTGACCCCAAATACATACTAACCAAATTAGGCCAGACCTTTTCCTGTATTTAAAAAAAAAACAAAAAACATATGAATGAATCTAAGATATATTTGATTATCACAAATGGTTTAATAATATCATGTATATTAATACCATCTGCAATCTAAATCAATTTTAATTTAGGAAAATAAAGTCAAATCTCATGTAAATTTGACCACTGACACTACAACAAATGATAACGTGTTTAAAAAAAAAGAAGGAAAAATAAATAAATAAATAAATAAACAAATAAATAAATACTTTTAAGTTAATTATTCCCACTCAAATGATCCATGGTGATTTACATGACTCATTACATTTTTAATGAAGGAACCGACTCTTCGAATTGAATCACAACCACAAGTCAAACGGCACGAGAATGAATTTAGGTGGATGTCTATGTGCCTGCTTTACAAAAGTATACGTAAATATGCATAGCAGTATTTAAAAACACAAAACAAAGTTTAACACGAATACGTAAAAAAGACAATAAAAATAATACTGGTTGAAAAATTCACTGTTAGCGTATCGCTAGTGTCACGGATATTGTTTTAAACAGGCGATTACGATAGCTTCTAAAAAGGTCCCTGAGGGCCGTAGTCCAAATAGACCCATCCTTCCTACCTACTAGTGCACTCGGTGCGTTCTGAGACGGTGACGTTTGTAGACTTTTTAGTGCCCTAGATATTAAAATCGCATCTGTTTGTAATCAGGCTGATTCTTCCAGGTAAACATTGCTAACCTTACTGTTAACTAGAGCACAAGACTTGCCGAAATGTAACTGCAGGTAGTTTTACTCTTGTTGTTGTTTATTGCTTATTAATTACTAAATATTTCATCATCTATTAATTTATTGTTTGTTGTGCCTTCGTTCGTCATTTGGCAATGTTAGACCCAGCTTAGCATTATGATATTATTTAAAATAAGATTAAAAATTCCATTTTTTTGGCCACAAAATACAATTTTAGATAAGATTTATTATGCAATATATTTTTATATATTGTCAGAATTATTATTATTATATATTATTGTTTTGATCTTCTACACTGTTCCATTAAACTGTTCTGATTAAAAATATTATATATATATTATAATATATATGTATACATGAATAAAAAAATTAATTATAAATACAAATTATTATTATTATAAATAAAATATAAATTTATAAATTAGATTATAATATATTACAATACAAATATTTACAAATTAAGTTGTAAATATTAATAAAATATAAATGTATATATTGTATATATAAATTATTATATAATACAATATATAATATATAAATCCCAATGTTCCTAATAAAAATGTCATGCACTTTAGATGGCTGTCAAGGATAAAAATCCTGTTAATAATTAGCAAAGTCCAAACAACCAGTTTAATGAACTCAGGAAAACTCAGTCTGTAACTTTTCTTAATGTAATCAGAGAAGCACCGTAAAAGATTTGTATTGCATTAACTTGTCAGTTTGTCTTGCCGGCCATGAGAACTAAAAAGTGGTCGTCTTTCTAACGACTGCATACTAGGAACCTTGGAGATGCTCTGACGAAGTCATCTAGTCTTAAACTTGTTCATTTTCCCTGCTTCCAAAAAATAAACTTTAAGAACTGACTGTTCACTTTGTGCCCCCTTCAAATCACCCCATAGACATATAGTTGGATTCAGGCCTGGGCTTCTGCTTGATCGTTCAAAATCTTTGGTCTTTTATTGGTTAAGCTGTTCCTTTGTTGATTTGAATGTATTGTCTATCTTAAGCTTACTAGCAGACAACTGAAGTTTTTGCGCTAAAATCGAGCTATTCTGTCTATTCATCGTTCCCTCCAGTGCTGGCTATTAAAAAAATAAATAAATAAAGCAGCACTAAAGCATGATGCGACCATCATCATGCTTCACTGTGGTTATGGAGTTATTTTGTTGATTTTCTATGCCGCAAACAGGGATCGTCAGACCAATACGCATTTCGCCACATGGTTTGGGGTGATTTTAGCTATTTATTTGTTTGTTTGTTTGTTTTTAAAAAGTTTTTTGCATTGCATTTCAAAGACAATGAATAAAACTTGGCCATGAAATGAAACCAGAGTTGGTGTGTGGCTCAGTTAGAAACGAGCGATCCAGAAGATCCAAAAAATGTTGAAAAGATGATAAGGAAGCAGCATTTAGAAGGGAATAATAAAAGCAGTTATGGTTAGTGAGGAGAGATGTGTGAAGTCTTACGCAATGTGTCTTTAGTCAACAGCAACTTTCTTGTATTTCATTAGGAATGAACAACATGACTGAGAAAAGACTTCAGGACACAGAGGTCAGAAATAGTGCGGACCTACTGACCGAGCTGTCTGTGAAAATAAGAGGCTGCTTTCTTGGAGAATGACGCGATTCCAGCGCAAAATATGCCTCGCCTTGACCATACTGGCCCTGTTCATATTGGTCGTTCTGAAAATCCTGTCTCCGGATGATAGGATACCGGCGGACGGCACCGGACTCGAATTCGTTCCTCAAGAAGATCACGTTGATGGTGGTGGCGTTGATGCCGAGGTTCACGTCATGCCTGAAACCAACGTGATTAAAAAACCGTGGGTGGAAAAAGTTTTCAATAGAAGCGTCGCAGATGAAGATTTTCCTCCACCAAATTACAACCTGCACGTGTTTTACTACACGTGGTACGGAAACCCTCGCTACGACGGGAAGTTCATACACTGGAATCATCCTCTCCTTCCACACTGGAACCCCAAAATAGTGCCGGAATACGCAACAGGAACACACACGCCTCCAGACGACATCGGGGCCAGTTTCTACCCCGCCTTAGGCCCGTATAGCTCTCGCGACCCTTCTGTTATAGAGGCTCATATGCAGCAGCTACGCACAGCAGCCATAGGTGAGATTGAACTCACCTTTTCGTGACACTTCTTTCCAATGTTCTTTAAAAGACATGCACTTGTATGCACTTCCCCAGTGTAACAGCTAGAACACATTATTTCTAATGCCCCTTCAGGTGTCTTGGCAGTGTCCTGGTACCCCCCTGGCATGAAGGACGATAACGGCGAACCGACCGAAAGCATCGTACCTTTGATTCTGGAAGTAGCCGCAAAGTACAAAGTGAAGGTAGAAGTGTTTATAATTTTATTTTATTTTTTATACTTAACATTTTAATTAATGCTTCCTCATGATCTAGAGATAATATATAAGATAATACTTTCATTTTCTTTAGACTTTATTTTTATAGCACAACTGTAATTGACACAATACTCTATATGATTGAGTGAGTATTTGACATAAATTTGAATCTGCTGATTTTTTAAATTTTTTACCCCCTCTCTTTTCCCAGGTGGTGTTTCATATCGAGCCGTACAAAGGACGGGATGACAAGAGCGTCCTTGATAACATTAAATACATTATTGACAAGTGAGTATTACATTTGAGTTTACATTTCCAGCATTTACGTAGCAGACGCTCTTATCCAGAGCGACTTACATTTCTGCCTCATTTTTTTTTTTATACAACTGATTAACTGAGGGTTAAGGGCCTTGCTCAGGGGCCCAGAAGTGGCAGCCTGGTGGACTTGGGAATCGAACTCACAACCTTTCAAGCGATAATCCAGCACCGTAACCACCAGGCTGCCACATTTAAACTAACGTGCTGAACGGAGCAGGCTGAGAAACCACTGGTTGTTCCAACCACTTTTTGGTTTGTCACTCAGTGTATAAGCAAAAAATAAATAAATAAATAAATAAAATTGAAATGAAATTAGTTCTCTGTTGCAGTTCTCTTATAAAATCTTATGATCACTTCCCCAAGAAATTGAGGGTCCCACTGATACAAAATGCTCCATAATTCTCCGGTAGAAACAAGCAAAACCCGGTCGTCTTTAAAAACACAGAGAACCCGGCTGTATTTCGGAGATTCTTGTCTTATTATTTTATTTTTATTTTTTTGACAATTAGATTCAATTCTCCTCTATTAACCAAACCACAGCTCTTCCAATGGCATCTTCGATAGCACCGCGTTACGTTCACGACACGATGCTTCACTGAATAATAACTGCACATCTGCAGGTGCACAAACAGATTGTTATATTCATCTGATTATGTGATTCGGAACCAGACACAGAGTTTCCGCTACGTCGAGCAGAGCGGAGGAAGCAGCATGTGATGTGTGGTTTTATTCAGTTTAGAGTTTTTTTTCTTAGCGCTCTACACTACAGTCTAGACAGAGCAGAGAAAAAAAGCAAACTTGCTGTCTATATAAAAAAAACAGGAAGAACACTGAAGCAAGAGAAATACCACAGACACCACAGAAAATAAATGAAACGACAAACATTATCATGCAGTAGCTTTCAGAGATTAATTGTGCACATAAATAAAGATTTTTTTTTTCCTTTAATAACCTGCCAAGTGTTTGATTCCTTAAGTGTTACACTACAAAATACAGCGTCTTATAGGGCCTTTTTACACCTGGTCACTTCGTGTGTTGTCTCTGATCCGATAGCTATCTGATTTGTTAAAACTGTACCATTTACATCAGGCCACATAATCGCGTCTCGGCGGATCGGATATCGATCCGGTCTTTCTACTCCCGTCCAATATGCTAATATATTTTACCTCATTTCCGGGGTAATTGAAATGGAACGCGCTTTGGTGTGTGCACTTTTCAGAACGCAGTCAAAAAGTATTTACTGTTTGCTGCGTTTTCAACTTTGCAACCCGGATGTGGCTTGAACAACCACATGCATTTACACCTGTCCAGTTTCATCTGAAATGCGTCCCAGACCACCTCCTGAAGGGGTTTGTACCATCGGATTTATATCCGTCTCGAAAACGTTACAGAATGCATTTAGACCTGGTCTTTTTACCATCTGATAGCTATCTGATCACAGAAAACGCATGAAGTGACCAGGTGTAAAAAGATCCATAATTCACCTCGAGTGTTTTTTTTATCTGCTGTAGGTACGGAGACCATTCTGCTTTTTTCAGATACAAGTCCAGCAGCGGAAAGCTTCTCCCATTGTTCTATATTTACGACTCCTATTTACAAAGTCCAGCTGTCTGGGCACAGCTGCTGAAGAGCACCGGGACGAGAAGCATCAGAAACACGGCATACGACGCCATCTTTATCGCTCTGCTGGTGGAGGAGAAGCACACACACGAAGTTCTGTCCGCCGGCTTCGACGGCGTCTACACGTACTTTGCGACTAATAGCTTTTCCTACGGCTCCACTCAAAGGAACTGGAGATCCATTAAGGCTTTCTGTGATAGCAACAATCTGATTTTTATCCCTAGCGTAGGACCAGGTTATATCGACACCAGCATCCGGCCGTGGAACGGTCCGAACACGCGGAACCGCATCAACGGCAAGTATTACGAGACGTCTCTGAGAGCGGCGCTGGAGATCAGGCCCGAGATCATCTCTGTGACTTCGTTTAACGAGTGGCACGAAGGAACTCAGATCGAAACGGCCATTCCTAAAACGAGAGGCCAGACCGCTTACTTGGATTATCTTCCCTACAAACCGACGGTGTATTTAGACATCACGCGCAGGTGGGCGGAGAAATTCAGAAAAGAGCAAGAGCAACGACCGCAGTGACTCGCTGGATGATGTGACTCGCAGAGGAACATCCCTCGAACGTCCTTACGTCTATGGGACATATCAATACATCAGTTATTTTTATTGTTATCTGAAATATCATGAATGTCCTGTTGTGAAAATAAAGAAAGTTTCACGGATCGCTTTTGATTGGTGTGTTCATTTTTGATTCAGTTGCATTTGAATATGTTGACGCCCACATTTGAATATGTTGACGCCCACATTTGAATATGTTGACGCCCACATTTGAATATGTTGACGCCCACATTTGAATATGTTGACGCCTACATTTGAATATGTTGACGCCCACATTTGAATATGTTGACGCCCACATTTGAATATGATGCCGCCCACATTTGAATATGCTGCCGCCCACATTTGAATATGTTGACGCCCACATTTGAATATGTTGACGCCCACATTTGAATATGTTGACGCCTACATTTGAATATGTTGACGCCCACATTTGAATATGTTGACGCCCACATTTGAATATGTTGACGCCCACATTTGAATATGTTGACGCCCACATTTGAATATGTTGACGCCTACATTTGAATATGCTGACGCCCACATTTGAATATGTTGAATATGTCCGTTATTATTATTATTTTTATTATTATTATTATTATTATTATTATTATTATTATTATTATTATTATTTAACGGCATGAAAGCAAAATCTGGATCCAAATGACAGAAACTGTGAATTAAAGTCAAATAGAAATCTGTTGTATCCAGATGATCATGGACACCAATCACACACAAATTCCTACAGTGAATTGTTTCATTTTTAATTCAAATCAAAATATCTGGAATACTGTCATCTATTATTCAGCAGATAATATTCTAATATTTGAATTTGATTCAAAATATATTTCTAATATTTAAAAAAAAATCTCTAAAAGCATAAAATAAAGCTTTTCATCCTACAAGTTGCAAATCTAGCGAAGGGAAAACGAGCATAATGTAAAGTTTTCTAATATCATTCATGGCACTTCTTTTTTCTGATTAAAATAAATAAATAAAGCGACTCACGTTCACGCTTCAGAGAAGTGACGCAGATTCGACTTGTGGGAAAGTTTCTGTGTGGTAAAAAGATTAAGTAAAACGAGAAATCGTTCACTGTTTTCGCTTCTGAAACGTCCCGTGACAGATGTGATGAGTGCGATGTAAAGCCACAGACTACGAAGACTAAATTGTGGAAGAATGTGGATTATTATTATAAGTCACTGATTCACTGATTGTAGATATTTGCGTTACGTCTGTGTGTATGACGACGTTTAATGCTAGCGGCTTACGTTAATTGTTCGAGATGTTTCCCACGTGGTTGTTCAGTTTAATTCAAATTTATTCACATTGCGCTTTTAACAATAAACATTGCCTCAAAGCAGCTGCACAGAACATTAATGTGTTTGTATTTATCCCTTATGAACAAGCCTGAGGTGACTGTGGTGAGGAAAAACTCCCTTAGATGGAAGAGGAAGAAACCTTGAGACGAAAAAAGGGATCCTCGTCCTCATTTGTTTGACACTGGAGGTTGTTGTCCTCAAAGACCACATGGAGTTAGCGTCTCCTCTTAGAACGTCTGAATACTTTATAAAGCAGAATCCAGCTGGAAATGCTGTGTTGTTGCGCAAACTTTTCCTCTGTTCTGTCACAAATCCTTAAGCAGGTAAAGGAGGTGCTGCCCAAGGCAACATAAACAGATCTGCACGACCTCAAACCAGGCGATGTGGTGGTGGTGGTGAAGGATTTCAGGAGGACAAAGTGGAAAGCCAGGCAATGGCTGCGCTGGGACCATACCAAGTACTTCTGATCACTTCGGAGAGCTCCCCTAAGATAACCTAGTAACCTCTCCCGTGAGCTCCAACTGACTCTCTACGACGTATAAAGTTTCCAAATCGGTATAATCCCCTGCTATAAGCAGTTTTTCGACGCAGAGAGAAGAAGCAGTTTCATCTGAACCTGCAGGACACACACGTTTCACACATTGCTGCCTGACAGAGTAACACATGTATGTGCGTGAACAGGGCTCTCAAGTATCACGCATTGGGAGTGACAGGCACTCATTTTGGTTGCGCTTTCCCGCCACACATTGTATTTCCCACGCAGTAAAAATTACTATTTATCATATATTTAATAAGCCGCAGCGCCCAAAATGTATCTGTCCGCACCGCTGTCTCTATGGAACCGGGCAGGAATCAAGTGCATCTTCCCTGGAGTTCTTAGTCGAGCCTGACACTTATTCACTCACTAACTCTCACTCATTTTCTACCGCTTCATCCGAACTTCTCGGGTCAAGGGGAGCCTGTGCCTATCTCAGGCATCTTTGGGCATCAAGGCAGGATACACCCTGGACGGAGTGCCAACCCATCACAGGGCACACACACACACACTCTCATTCACTCACACACACAATCACACACTATGGACAATTTTCCAGAGATGCCAATCAACCTACCATGCATGTCTTTGGACCGGGGGAGGAAACCGGAGTACCCGGAGGAAACCCCCGAGGCACAGGGAGAACATGCAAACTCCGCACATGCCTGACACTTATCAGCCAATCAAAAAAAAGAGGCTACACAACAGCCAATCAGAAAATAGCTCTATTGTAACGCAACAACCATTTAAAATATGTCATTCTTGCCTGTCTTCAAAACTTGAGAGCCCTGTGTGCGTATAAAGTAAAATAAATGAAAAAGGTATACTGTATGTGACAAACACCTACGACAGCAGACCACTATATAGTGACACACACACACACACACACACACACACACACACACACACACACACACACACACACACACACACACACACACACACATACGAGTTAGAAGCTTTTGTTAGAATGAGGAACCACTTTGATTATCACCCTAGAATCCTGATAAAAATGTTGCTATTAAACATGAGAGATAATTTTATTATTTTATACTTGAATTGGCAAAACCGCGAGCACAGGATTTTAAACGCCTACCAGTGAAGAGATACATGTAATTTGTTTCTCTGATACATGTTTAACGCACTCGAATTCGAAGAACGCGTGTTATGACGTCACACGACGTGTCCCGACGGAAAGAAATCACCCGCTCTAAACGTGTTTATATACCGACCGGGTTTACCTTTGTTCTGCAATCACAAAATCCTCCATGGCCTGAATATTGGTGGTGTTCGAGTGTGTGAAAGTGGACTTTTTTTTTTATTTTTTATGAATGAACAATAAAACTATTGTACGATTAGTGAATGTAGCAAAGGAAATGTTAGAACCTTGATTCTTTGCAGAACATGACATTGTGAACTTTTTTACTAAGAGTTGTGCTTTTTAGAAGATAGGAGAAAGTCTGTGTGTGTGTGTGTGTGTGTGTGTGTGTGTGTGTGTGTGTGTGTGTGTGTGTGTGTGTGTTGGTACATAGGAATGTGAAGGAGGATAAAAGTGTAGCTACTGTCCTCATGAACATCTGCATCATATCAGAGGAGATGAAGGTGCATCGGTGTGTGTGTGTGTGTGTGTGTGTGTGTGTGTGTGTGTGTGTGTGTGTGTGTGTGTGTGTGTGTGTGTATGAGTGTGTGTGCTCTTTGCTATGAATCACACACTTTACTCTACTTCATGTAGGTTCCTTCTCTCCAACATCAGAAAGATTCAGCCATTTTTTCCCACACATGCTGTTCAAGTGCTTGTTCAGTCTCTGGTGATTTTGAGACTCTCCTCTGCACATGATCCATAACGCAACTGCACGACTTATTTTCCACCTGATTTAGTTCCCACACACCACACCACACCACACCACACTACTCTTTCCACTGGCTTCCTGTAGCTGCATGCATCAACACACAGAAGCTTGTCTACAAACCCAAAAATTCACAAGCTTCTTCTAAACTCAAAGCTCTCATCACTTTAGACCTACCAGCGCTGTCTGTTAGTAGATATATATCTCTTCTGTTCTCACACCGAGGTAGTGGAATGAACTTCCTCTAGACATCTGAACAGATGAGTCACTGAATGTCTTCAAGACTTTAAGACTGTCTTAATACATAAAAACAAACAGTGTTAATATATGTGTTAATGTATGCACTAATACAAACCTTTGTATGTCGCTCTGGATAATAACATCTGCCAAATGCCACAAATGTAAATGTAAATGTAGTGACCACACCGAGACTCTATATTTGCATAAAACTTTACTTTTTCCTCCACAAACTTCGCTGTGACGCCTACGTCTAGTCGCCAAAGTTTGCCATCTCTCATAACGACAGAAGTTTTCATCTCGCATTGATACCGAACGATCTTCGATCGATTTGTCGCTGCGAATCGTTGTATGCTTTTTGAAGAGCCATTCTTAATTGAACATATTAAGGCTTTCTCATATTTGGATATAGGAGTTTTTTTATGGATAAAGATGGATTAAGCAACAGCGCAGGCGGAGAACACCCACAATGTGGAACTTACTTGAATTGCCTTTCAAACTAATGAAAAATGTGTTTTATTTTCTAATAACCAATCACACGAGACTGTACAGAAATTTATATCATCTTTGTCCTATGCATGAGTCATATCCATGATGTATTCCCATGTTGAACCCAGCGTTCCCTGGATAAGCTCTGGACTCCTCATGACTCCGAGAAGGAATAAACACTTACTGAAATTCACTTCCTGAAAGAATAAATAAATAAATAAATACATTTTAATACATGGGGGCAAGGTGGCTTAGTGGTTAGCAGGTTTGCCTCAAACCTTCAGGGTTCGGGGTTCGATTCCCACCTCCGGATTGTGTGTGT
This sequence comes from Tachysurus fulvidraco, assembly GCF_022655615.1. Taxonomy (NCBI): domain Eukaryota; kingdom Metazoa; phylum Chordata; class Actinopteri; order Siluriformes; family Bagridae; genus Tachysurus; species Tachysurus fulvidraco. Next base: position 2,986,351 of record NC_062529.1, read on the forward strand.
GGAGTTTGCATGTTCTCCCCGTCCCTCGGGGGTTACCTCCGGGAACTCCGGTGTCCTCCCCCGGTCCAAAGACATGCATGGTAGGTTGATTGGCATCTCTGGAAAATTGTCCGTAGTGTGTGTGTGTGTGTGTGTGTGTGTGTGTGTGTGTGTGTGTGTGTGTGTGTGTGTGTGTGTGTGTGAGTGAGTGAATGATAGTGTGTACCCTGTGATGGGTTGGCACTCCGTCCCGGGTGTATCCTGCCTTGATGACCAATGACACTTGAGATAGGCACAGGCACCCCGTGACCCGAGAAGTTCGGATAGAAGCGGTCGAAAATGAATGAATGATTTTAATACATTTACATTTTAAAATGTTTATTTAAAAAAAAACTAGGCTATAAAGGTCATGGATACACAAATTGACTGTTCATCAAATGACTAACCGTTATGTATTATTTATTATTCTAGCATTTTGAATAAAACATGGTTGTTATGTCCAAAGTCAGAGACCATCGAGTCAGAGTACCATTTGGTCACACCCATGGTAAAAGCTGGCTCTTTGCTGGCAAACAATAATGATAGGTCAATGTGCAGTACATTCATTCAAAGCTTTAACATCGACCTGGATTTATTTTTAAAACAACAGACATGTAAAGCCGGTCACACAGGAACGGGGGAATATGGCTGAAGAGCTCCAGTGCTTGTATTCATAGCAACCTGGATAAGGAGTCGCTTCTTGGTTATTCTCCATGTGGGTTTAGATATTTACCCCTTGTTCCATTTAGGCCATTAACATCTATTAGAGCTTTAAAGTTAAGTTCATTTTCATCCACCAAACTTGCAGGAACAAAATGGGCAATGAATAGAGAAAAAAAGAGGTTGTGGTCACTGGGGAATGTGTCACTGAGTATAATAATAATAATAATAATAATAATAATAATAATAATAATAATAATAATAATAATAATGCCAAACCTGTAATTAGACCCATTATTATTTAACAGTGTTTATTAGTTTGTTAGGGAATACAGCTTATAATATAATGTATAATATCGACATCTACGTGTGAGAGCGCAAAAGCAAGCTGAGCTTCACAGGACCGCAGTGGAGAGCTACAGTAACAGACAACCGCACACTCACACACTCACACACACACACACACACACACACACACACACACACACACACACACACACACACACACACACGCGCGCGCTCTCTCTCTCTCTCTCTCTCTCTCTCTCTCTCTCTCTCTCTCTAACACACACACACACACACACACACACACACACACACACACACACACACACACACACACACACACACACACACGCGCCCGAGCGCTCCAGTACGGACGCATTTCCGTCAGCTACACCACACAGCGATATGTCTGTATGTCAGCGTTCATGGCATGTGATGCTCGGACACGCAGATAAAGAGCATGGCTTGGCGATGCTGGCTGGGGGCTTGCAGTGTTAGCCCACCTTGGCTGTGTGGGAGAGCTGCAGAGATGGAAATGGACGGATGATGATGATGATGATGCTCCTTTCTCTCCTTTAGGGTTTCTTTTAGCGAACACAAGGCGATGGTGAGTACATAGCCTGTCCCCTATTATTATTGTATTATTATTATTATTATCATCATCATTATTATTATTATTATTATTATTATTATTATTATTATTATTATTATTATTATTATTATTACGCTCATTTTTGTGTGCGGGGAAAAATGGAACGGAGAAAAAAGGAAAACGCGCACGTGAGGATGCGATATTTTCCGCGTTATTGCTGTTGAAATGATGCAAATGTACACGACCGCAATTCGGACGAGACAAAAGATAGGTAAAGGATGCAGTTGACTAATATATATATATATATATATATATATATATATATATATATATATATATATATATATATATATATATATATATATATATATATATCATGCAAAATAATATTTCTTTATATGTGCGTAATATTTGCGCAACCATCATGCAGTGCAAACAGCATATTGCTTTATAATTATGAGCTGTAGCTAATGAAATGGCTCGCGCTCTTATGATAATGAAATGCTGTCCGTGCCATGCTTCCTGGTGTCATTTGGGGTTTTTTGTTTTTTTTTATTTCATCCTGCAAAAACACGTGAGTCCACTGCATGGGACAAATACAAAGCACTATCCTCAGTGTCGTTTGTATACAGGATCTGCAAAAACACAGACTGCAAAGATGTTGTGATGTGATGGATTGTATCGTTCATTGGTGCTGGTCTGTTTGCACCATCATGTGTGCATCTTATCATGGGACAGCAGCACAACGCATACATTCATGCAGATTCGGATCAGAAGCTTTAGATAATGTTTAAATCAAATATCAGGTATGCGAGAGAGGGTGAGAGAGAGAGTGAGAGAGAGAGGGTGTGAGAGGGAGAGTGAGAGAGAGAGAGGGTGTGTGTGTGTGTGTGTGTGTGTGTGTGTGTGTGTGTGTGTGTGTGTGTGTGTGTGTGTGTGTGTGTGTGTGTGTGAGAGAGAGAGAGAGAGAGAGAGAGAGAGAGAGAATGTAATTTGTATAGTATTTTCTTCTCATGCTAATGTGCAAAGACAGAAAAGAAGAAAATGATTTCAGAGGTTAATGATCTTGCAAAGCATTTGTCACTTTTTTAAATCAATTGCTGCATTTTCAGTGTTCTTAAATAAACTGAGCTGAATAACTTAGGCCTGAAACTGATCATGGACAATGTGTAGTGAATAGAATTCATTGTTTGGTATTGTTAAAAAAAAAAAAATCATTATATGTTCATTATACAGTGCAACCTATCTCTGCTTCCTGAGGATGGCAGTGTTCGCATTTACTCAAGTGAAATCAAACGTTATTGTCATCCCTCCCATGTGCAATGGAGTGAGATATTGAGAATCGCAGAACACCACAGCAGCTAACTCTGCGTTGCATCAGGCTTGTGACACCGTCCCTTTGTTTATTTCCTATAACAGTGCTCCTGTCCTTTGTTTGACATATTAACAAAAAGCTGAATTCGTAAACAACTTCTTCAGTCCATGGACAATACCTTGGCCTGAAATCCTACCTGTCTCATGTTGTTTGCTTTCCTATTGCAAACCAATGCATGCAGAAAGCCTTCATGATTCTGACACTTGTGGCCAAAAAATGTACTAAAAAAATATCAGTCAGGGACTCATGGGTGAAATGTCCACTGAGTGTCATTCTGGACTTCTTTAACCACAGCTACAGATTTCTGTTAAATCCCCAGCCATTCCCAAGCCAACTCCGAGGGCCAAACCTTGGATCTGGTCTGAGGTCTCTTTCCATCGTTACAAGCCTGATGTAGCTCTATCAGGAGCTAACCATGGGGCATCCTTGTACTGTACCTTGTCCGGATTTGAGTTACCAGAACCATCCTTGACCCTTACAATGTAAAGTGGTGTTTTAAAGAGAAAGCAAATTATTTTAGCACTTCTTGGTGCAAAGAAAGGATATAATTATTGTTTCTATTATTCTATTATTTCAATAGGGACCTACACTGAGAAAACTTTTCAATACATTTCCAAGACGGGACCAAACGAAGATTCAAATGTGTTTGACTCTTCATTGCTATATTTCGCTTTGTTACTGTTGAAAAGAAAAGCATTGCTCGAAGCACCTGCTTTCCAAATCCTTTCTGAATGACTGCAAAACTACCAGGTAAGCATTTAAGAAATCATTTGAGAAATCACGTCTCATTTATCACACTTACTGCTTTAGTAATGTTATGTCTTTGAATTTTTTTTAAAGGCCAGAGTATGCCATCTGCACCTACACACAGGATTCTGCGACCCCTCATGCTTGGCACCTTCTTACTGGGCTGTTTTGTGACTCTGTTTTTGATGTACCTCAAGCCGTCCACTAGCTGGTTATCGGGCCCTGTAGAATCAGAAACATCCACGGCTCGAGTAAAGAGCCTCCTGTCCAACAGAAGTGAGCAGAACCAGACCACGGTGCTCGTCTGGCTCTGGCCGTTTGGGGAAACTTACGACCTCAACGTGTGCAGCTCCCTGTTTAGCATAGACAACTGTTTCATAACCGCCGATCGCAACCTTTATAACAAATCCGATGCAGTCGTCATCCACCACAGGGATATTAGCACCGATCTATCTAACATGCCACCAGCGTATCGGCCTCCTCTTCAGAAATGGATTTGGATGAACCTTGAGTCACCATCACATTCATCCCAGTTACCTGGCATCGAGAACCTGTTCAACCTGACCCTGAATTACCGTCAGGATGCTGATATCGAAGTGCCTTACGGCGCCATTGTTGCCTCCCAAGGCGAGGAAGGCTTTGTACCCCCGAGCAAGAACAAGCTGATCTGCTGGATTGTGAGCAACTGGAACCCGGATCATGTGCGAGTGAAGTACTACAATGAATTGTACAAGCATGTGGAGATCCACGCTTACGGCCAAGCCTTCGGCGAGTACATATCGGACCAGGACTACTTCCCCACCATCGCCAGCTGCAAATTCTACTTGGCATTTGAGAACTCGATTCACAAGGACTACATCACGGAGAAACTGTACAACCCCCTCTCAGTTGGTACGGTGCCAGTCGTTTTGGGCCCACCGAGGGAGAATTATCAAAATTTTGTCGAGGGTGATGCTTTCATCCACGTCGACGACTTCTCCTCCCCAAAAGATCTGGCTGCATATCTTTTATTACTGGACAAGAGCGAGGAACTTTACTTGAGGTACTTTGACTGGCGCAAACACTTTAAGGTAAAGAAAGCCTATTTCTGGGCTGAACACACTTGTCTTGCATGTGATTATGTCAGAAGACACAATGAGTACAAGGCATTTAATAATCTTGACAAATGGTACTGGGGTTAATCTGGATATGTGCTGATTGGCTGCAAATGATGTAAAAGGTTGATACCATATTTTCCAGGTTATAAGACACTTTTTTACCCCCTTTATGATGTAAGACTAATACAACAAACTGCCATGCATGTTAATATTTTTGGACATGCCCATTTGGGAATGTTTCTATTTTTAAGCCGTTATCCTCCAAACTTCTATTCCCGAACCTGTCACATTTCCAGTGTTACCCTAGAGTTAGACCTAAGGACAGACAAAAGTCTGTTTTGTATAAGTTTGTGCAAGTTTAATTGGTTTTAATCCGGAGTGTCTATCCAAGGTTATTACCAGTCTGTTCATTTTTTATGGTTGACAATTAGATTCAAATCTAAAGAAACACCAAACACAGTTATTGTTTGGTGTGACTGGGTAAAGCAGATGGTGCTTTAATTTTGCAAATGTACAGTAGTGCATGTTATTTAATCCCACTGCCATCTGCACTACACACATCAACTGTCGAGGGATAATTAACTTTTACCTTGTGGATAAACATATCTTCAGAAAATAAAGAAATTAACCTGATTGGAATTCTTATACAGTCAATCCACTGGCCAATGACTTTCCTGGTTATCAACTGCTTAATATAATATTTTCCCAAGCAGCTGATTCAGTGCCATTGTGTCCATTGCGTCACATGCCGTTGTTGACATGTTGTTGATGAATCACTGTCGCACTGTTGCAATAAAATATGACCTGAAGCACTGATATTACAGATATTATTGACATCATGTTGTGCAATATAAGAAAATTTAACATACACCTAAAGAACCTCTGATACTTCACAATATAAAGCAGACTTAAGGGACATTTTGAGGCAGTACTGAGGTGGGGATTAAGATCAGGGCTAAAGCAAAACAGCTCAGATGATATACAGTATATTGCCGATCTCAAGCAATGCAAAAAATAACCTTGTTTAATATGAACACCAGGGGGACACGGTGGCTTAATGGTTAGCACATTTGCCTCACACCTCCAGGGTTGGGGGTTTCCTCCGGGTACTCCGGTTTCCTCCCCCGGTCCAAAGACATGCATGGTTTGTTGATTGGCATCTCTGGAAAATTGTCCGTAGTGTGTGAGTGAATGAGAGTGTGTGTGTGTGCCCTGCGATGGGTTGGCACTCCGTCCAGGGTGTATCCTGCCTTGATGCCCGATGATGCCCGAGAAGTTCGTATAAGCGGTAGAAATAAACGAATGAATGAATATGAGCACCATTTCGGCGGAAATGCATTTAAAAATATCCAGTTAAATTGGTCGCTAACACAATTGGTGAAGCGTACAGAATTTTAGGGACGTGTCTCATACTTCAGTGGAACTTATTGCCTGGAAAATATGGTAAATTAAAAGTACAAGTATCAGCGTTATCTGCTTAGACTGCTCTGGTTTATTTTTGTAAAAATGAAGCGGATATTACTTTATTTTGATAGTCATGCTGTGCACTTTCCATATTTATTCATTTGAATGCAGAGAACATATTTTATTATGTGGTAACCTTTAGTGACTGTTTTGGTTCCTTAATGCCTTGTTTATCATATGTCGATGATGATTTTTTTATTCTTTCTTTTTTTAAACAAATCGTCTTTCCGTGTTCACATCCGGTTGACTAAATGACTCCAAGAGAGAATATAAGTGTTGAACAGGAAAACAGAATTATTTATTTCACTGTAATATAGTGTAGGTGTGGTATTTGTCAAGTATGAAGTGTTTACAGATGTGTGTGTCGTCCATTGATGTGATTAGTGTAGTGTCTGAACTTGATTTTTGATTTTTTCCTTTGGATGTTACTTGCACAGTCATGAAAGTGTAACGATCTTGCTAAAGCATCGGTGCGCTCTTATTATTCATTAATCAGCCACAATGTGCGCTTTCATCACCAGCACTAGTGCTGTGTAATCCTAACAACGTACGTAAAAACACACGACGTGTCATCGGACGTCAGAAACGTTGCTCTAACTTACAGTAGTAGTGTTGGGAAAGTGAATAGTGTAACAACAAGCGAAGACAAGATCACAGGTTTTACTGTCATCCTACAAACTAGAGCTTCATCAATACTGATTCTGCCATTTCCGATACCGTACTACATGTGGTTATGCTAAAGAACAAGCAATAGTTCACAAATAACGATCAAAGCAAAACAATAAAATATCAAGAAAATATCTAGAGGTGAAACTGCAGTATCTTGTTGCAATACAAGTGACCTGATAAAAAACATATTAAGCACAAGGAGTTTATTGCTAGCAGCGCACATCAACGGAAAGGTAGCTAGCGCAAGAAAAATAAATAAAAGTTGTCCGTAATCGAGAGCTGTGGAGGTTTTTTTGGAATCGGAAACAAAACCCGTCGTTCTTCATCGCAGTCCTATTCGATCAAGTTACTAGCTCATTAACTTCATATTAGCTTGCTACGTTTTTACTTCATTTCAAATCAGTTAGCTAGCATCATAAAGTGAAATTGTTGCGGCGTAACGGCACAAAAAAAAAAATCACGGGAGTCATATTCTGAGGTGCGTTACGTGATTGGTTAAAAAGGAACGGATAAAAGTCCTTAAAAAAAAAAAGTCAACATTAAATACCATCTAAAGGCCACATTTTTGTTTAGATGTCAATCCTAACCCGTATAAATGGCTGTCCGTATTTCCTGCAATCGGTTGTGCAGCTATTCCACGATGCAAACAGCAAACGAATGTGGCTTTAACCTCAAAAGACTTATCAACTTTGTGTCCTTCTTTCCATTTTAAAGCGTGTAAATATTTCATCTGTTCGGGGCGGGAAAAAAAAAAAAGGTCTCATCTACCAGAACAATATGCATTTAGTCGCTAGACCAATAATAAATCAATAAACTGCTCACGTTTCTATTAGACCATAAATTTAAATGTCAGAGGAATCGAACTTACTGAGATGGATGAATAATATTTCTAGATTTCAGTTACTGAATTCTGTCTATTTTCTCTCATAAACAATGAATTTAGTACTAAAATCTAGCAAAAGCTAAATCCAGTGAAAGGAATGCATCGTCAAATTGTATGCACTGGTATATCATAATTCTTTTGTAGCATTTTAATTCGTTTTTTTTTTTTTTACATGGTACTGTACATGATCACGCCACTCTATTATCGCACTCCGGTGCTTTTATTTTGGTCTAGCAGAGTGAAAACAGATAAAAAAAAAAACAAGAGCACAAGTCTATTATGCAAATGTATGCATGTGTGTTGGATCGCACATTACTCACACACATTCGTAAGAGATTAGGATAGGAGGCCCTGTGGTCTGCGGGGGGACGTTAATGAGAAAGTCAGTGGACTTTTATTTTAGATATCGTTCTTATGAAGAGTGACATGTAGCTCGAGACTGCTCTATTCAATTCATAGACTCTAGCTTAGCAAACGTGTTCAGTGCCAAAGCTTTTCCTTTCATTGTTTGTTTTTCAGTGATCTTCTTGTACTGTGAAAGGCTTTTTTTTTTTTTTGGATAATCTTAAAAGTAATGTATGATAAATTTACAAAGGGATATCATAAGAATTCACACACCTTTCTAAGGTGCGGTGGTTTGATTTCTTCTGCTATTTTTAGCTAAATGCTAATGGGGAGATTCCATGATTGCTTTTCATAACAAAACATGCATTCAAACGTTCAAAAAACAAGTTTTAACCCAACTTAAAAAAAACAAAACATTTCTAACTATTATAAAACTATTCTGACTTTCCTGACTATTTTTACATGGATGTCACAGAATTGGCAAAATATATGTATAACTAGCGTCCATTAGCATTAAGGAGTATACGGTCTAGTGAATCTTTTTTTTTTTTTTAATTATTATTATTTATGAATTTTTTTATTCCCTAATCTGTGTAATGGGATTATACTTTTCAGTTAACATCAGACAATTATCAAAAAATGAATTAAGAATTATTTGACTTTAAATAATTAACTTAAAATAATTGGGAAATAATTATTAAAAAATAGGAATAAAAAAGGACGTATTTTTCTATTCCAGGGATTATATTTGTAGGTAAAGTGTAGTTGTGGTGGTGAATGGACAAATTACAATTTTATTGGGCTGAGGTTGGTTAAGATATAGTTTTGTTAGGCTTGGATAGGCAATAATGTAGTTGTTTGTTAAGCTGGGATATGCAAATTTCAGATTTGTTGGGATGGGACAGGCAAAAAAATCTTTTTGTTGAATAGAGATGGACAACGGTACAATTTTGTTTGGTTAGATTGGGCAAGAATACAGTTTTTCTAGACCGGGATAAACAAATTACACGTTTGCTATGACGAGATTAAGCTAGGATTTGCACCAAGACAGTTTGGTTAGGTTGGAATAGTAAAAACTGCTATTTTGTTGGTCAACAATTTTGCTGTGATGATGTTTTGTAATTTCTGTTTGCTGTAAAGGAAACTTTACTTGTGTCTAAACTTAACATCATTGGAACATAAAATGCAGTCATGGAATCACCCATAAACACATTAACCACAAAGCGCCAGAGATCCAGTGCAGGCCAACGTTAAGGTACAGAGTGAAAACCCACATGGTTTGGATTCCCGTTTTGTTACATAAATGCATTAATGTGCTCTATTATTGCTGTTTCTTTACTTTCCTCAAGCTGATGCTATTTAACAGTGCAGTTGCTTATGGTGTCTGTGTTGTGTCTGTATTTTATGATATATTGTTGATTCAATGCAAGAACTTTTTTGGAGAAAAGGTGTCACTTCTCTTTCTGTCTCTCTCTCTCTCTCTCTCTCTCTCTCTCTCTCTCTCTCTCTCTCTCTATATATATATATATATATATATATATATATATATATATATATATATATATATATATATATATATATATATATATATATATAAATATTTCTCTCTCTCTCATACATACACACACACGGCACGCACGACACTGTACACAATACAAATGTTCAAATTTTTCTGATCAATCTGTAAAGTTTGCTCACTGAGAAGCAGCTTTGTTCTCAGCATGGACACCATGACGTGTGAGGAGATCGAAACTACAGCTGCTGGATGCTTTAAGCACAAACCCAAGCACTGACAAACAGGAAATGGCAAATTTCGATCGTGAAAGCTGATTATCAGGACATCCTTCCGAGCAAAACAATAATCCCGAGTAAAATGTGAATGGATTCAGGAAAGACTTTATTTATTACTGCACAGCGTTTTGTGCTTCAACTCTGACTCAAAGGAAGTCCCAAGAGGTGACGTGAACGGAAGTGAGAAAAAAAAGAAAAAAAAAACACAATAACTTTTATACCTGGTCTTGTGTTTGAATACAAACTCAAGGATGTTATTGCTTTTCCACTGGATCGTCCTGCTTTCTTTTTTTTTCTCCGCAATCTATCTAGTTCTCTATGTGAGGTCTTGGTTCCCTTTAACAAACTGTCTTTACATTCAGGGTGTTCATATATTTGTTTGTGTGTGTGTGTGTGTGTGTGTGTGTGTGTGTGTGTGTGTGTGTGTGTGTGTGTGTGTGTGTGTGTGTGTGTTTCTCCCACCGAGCACCAATGCTGCATCATATACAACATACAGAGCGTTTCTCTATGCATTATGCATTTGACATGTGCAACTGGATGAATTTTCTGAACCAATCATGGCAAGAGATTTTACCAAAACATTATTTGCCAAATGATTTAGATGTCTGATGTATGTAGTGTCCTGAAAATAAATTGTCTGATTTAAAATAAATTTGTAGAATTGCTGTTTTCAGAAATGAGGTTACATACACATGATGGTGTTTGCTTCAAACAGTAAAAAAATAATAATAATAATCATTTAAACAAGACCAGAGCGCAAACAGCAAGAAAACACACTCGACATCAACAAAAGCTTGCAGATGAAGCACAGGCTGTTCATCAGGGAGAAACCAGACTCAGGTGAGGTCAACGGGGAAATGTGACGTACTGGGTCTGATGGGAATTATAGTCATTTGGTGTAACCATGACACTAGGATTATAAATGCTGCAGTATACTGGGACACTCCTATGAGATATTTCTTTAAATACTCACCTTGTCATTAATTTCTAATCAGATTAATTTGTTTTTATTTGTCTATTGATTTCATGTTGAACTATATTGCTTATTATAAAAGAAGAAAAAAAATACAAGATTTCCACATCAATATCAGTCCATGTTTTCTATCCCTGAATGTTTTCAGGATCCGAGGCAAGGGGTTGTGTTTGATAACGGTGGTATAAACACTATTAAAAACTGCATCTATGTACAATAAAATCTGACAGAAAGAAACTTATGCAATATAAAAGTCACCATATGATCAACTGCATGTGTTTTTAAAATCCGTTCGTGTAAAGCGTCCACCGTATAAGTCCCTGTGTATGTTGTTGCCATAGAAACGATAAGATATTAGAAATATAACCCAATGATTTTCTCAGAGTTGCTATTATAGATAATGGATCACTTTCTGACGAGTCAGATTTGTATAATTGCCCACTTTAACCATTGAAGAAGAACCTATCGAGTTTGGGCATTGAGCAACGCAGCCTGTGCTGTTTCATTTTCAGTGACCTACAGGAGTCTGAAGTGGTTTAGAGAACTCTAAAAATAATTCGAAAGTGATTATGTGCGAGAGATCACAGGTGCTGAGCGTTAAACGGGACGCTCTGAGAGCCTGAGATGAGCTGTGTGATTTTTCAGTCACATCTCAGCTGGTATAAATAGTTCGACACATGTACTGTAAGCTGACAAACTGCACCGAGGAGACAATATTGCCGTTGCAAGCAGCCAAATTCTCTGCCTTTTTTCGGAGACTCGAGTAACCGGCACCTGCAGTTAAAGGTTCTCCTGGTGTTTTGAGCTTCTGAACTTCTTACTGAACCTTATGACCTGTTTTTGAACTTACAAGATACTTGTAGTAGTGTAGAAGATGAGTATTTTGGACTCATGTAGTGTATGTAGTGGTCAGAAGAAAAGAAAATGATCCTGTTAAAATATCAAGATCGAGTTAAAATAACTACAGTAGGTCCAGTCAAAATATTAAGATCCATTCAAAATATCAAGATCCATTCAAAATATCAAGATCCAGTCAAAATAACTAGATCCAGTCAAAATAGTAAGCTCCAGTCAAAATAACTAGATTTAGTCAAAATAACTAGATCCAGTCAAAATAAATAGGTCCAGTCAAAATATCAAGATCCAGTCAAAATAACTAGATCCAGTCAAAATATAAAGATCCAGTCAAATTAGTAAGATCCATTCAATATAGTAAGATCCATTCAAAATATCAAGATCCATTCAAAATAACTAGATCCAGTCAAAATAACTAGATCCAGGCAAAATAACTAAATCCAGTCAAAATAACTAGATCCAGTCAAAATATCAAGATCCAGTCAAAATAACTAAATCCAGTCAAAATAACTATATCCAGTCAAAATATCAAGATCCAGTCAAAATAACTAGATCCAGTCAAAATAACTAGGTCCAGTCAAAATAACTAGGTCCAGGCAAAATATCAAGATCCAGTCAAAATAACATGCTGATTGTCTAGACCTCAGACACAACATTCTTATCAGCAACGTCTAAAACAGTGAAGTGAACAGCGATAGCAACATACTTAGAAACATTTAGGAATTAACATGATTTAGCTTGCTAGCTTACAAACATTCCAAGCTCCTGGAACCTTAACTGTTGATAATGTTGCTTACTTGGTTTATTAATGTAAGAACAGCATAGAAAGTGGGAATTTTCCAGAATACTTGTGTGGACTGTAGATGTGTAGATGTCTGGAATTATTGGCACCCTTAATAAAAATGTACCATCTTAGTTTACATTCCTATTAGAAGAATACTGGGTGTGAGGTGGGAATTCTCGACGCCTCATATGGAAAACCAGTGAACTGAAGAACCGAGGATGCACAGATTTACACAATGATTCATATCTAGGGGCAATTTGGAACAGCCAGAAGGAGTCCAGGAACCGTTTCTGGGAAAGGACCTTTTCTGAATTTAATCTGCTTGAAGGTTAAAGAGTTATAGATGTACATACAGTACTCCTTGTCATTGTGTTTATTTACCAACCTAAGCCAAACTCAAAGGTCTCAACCTCATCAAGGTTTCTCAAAGCTGTAGCACAGAGTTGTTAGTTTATTCAGTGAGATGACAAGTTCGCTGATGACCCCGGCGTCTCCTGTCACTGTCCCACACTCTCTGTGTGAGCAGCTCTGAGGGGGTCTGGATCTGTCTCCGGAGTCTCTGAAGAGGTTTACAGTTCTGCAGGATCATAAGGTTTTTGCGACTGTGCCTCCTTGTCCTCCGTCTCTCCTGAGTGTATCCCTTTCCAGAAGGCCATTACTTGACTCTGAGCGAGCGGATTGTGCCGATACAGTCACCCGATCTCAAGTCAATGGCTCTCCACTTATGCTGTCAGCGCCTGCTTAAGCAGCTGTTGGGCATGTTAAACTGTGAAACGCTGCTCTTGTTGCACATAATCAGAACGAAGAAGCTCATGCATTAGTGTCGCTCGTTTGAATGTCAAAAAATCATCAGATTCCTTTATTCCGTCCAACTCGCATAGACACGTAACTCTCAGTGACACAGAGACAAGAGGTAGAGTTTCGCTTCATCTCACGTCTCTTGATACTTCAAATGATAATCACTCGAGAGACAAACGAATCGTGCTTTTTAAACGTCTCGCTCTTTTAAACCGATCTCATCACACACCCCCACCCCCCACACTGCCTCGTCCAGTTCGCAAAACTCAATGTAAATAACGTATTCTTAAAGTATTCTTAAAATAAATAAATAGATAATCTAAAAGTTTCTATAGATCTAGCTTCCAAAATTGTTTTTGTAGAAGAAGTGAAGCGCCCATTCACCAAAAATCATTCATTCATTCATTCATTTTCTACCGCTTATCTGAACTATTTTCGGGTCACGGGGAGCCTGTGTCTATCTCAGGCGTCATCGGGCATCAAGGCAGGATACACCCTGGACGGAGTGCCAACCCATCGCAGGGCACACACACACTCTCATTCACTCACACACTCACACAATTCGGACAATTTTGCCAATCAACTTACCATGCATGTCTTTGGACCGGGGGAGGAAACCGGAGTACCCGGAGGAAACCCCCGAGGCACGGAGAGAACATGCAAACTCCACACACACAAGGCAGAGGCGGGAATCGAACCCCCAACCCTGGAGGTGTGAGGCGAACGTGCTAACCACTAAGCCACCGTGCCCCCCTCACCAAAAATCAGTGTCCTGATTAAGATGGCATTAATTACAAAAGTAACCACAAAGCCTAGTGATACCGCCATCATGCTTCATGCTGTAGATAGTATGCTCAAGGTTATGTTATAGTTTCCATGGTTTCCAACTATCGCAGCTGATCTTAGGAATATTTTAATGATTTTATCAAGTTCATCAATTCACTTGAATATGTTAATGTATTCGTAGACTATTCTAGATATCAATTTTATTTCTCATAAACGAGCAAGACGCAAGTCGGTTCTTATTTTTGTTAAGAAATTAAGTGACCCGCTTGAAATCGCAGGTATGTTTAAGTCAGTCGAAGCTTATATTCTCTCTCTCACACACACACACACACACACACACACACACACACACACACACACACACACACACACACACACACACACACACACACATGAGAGATACCCACAATGACAATGACAAAGTAGTACAGCTCAGTATCAGTAATGCCTAGCAACTCCGACTGTGTACATTTGTTTATTGTGACAGTAAATATAATCCAGTCACACAGATTAATCAGATAGCAGCTGCATAACTGAAGGGAGCTAAAAGCCGAGCGATGACGGGTAAGATCGCATGTCCGTGTCACAAACACGGCACGTTCGTTTTAACATTGAACACGCATGTAAAGATTAAAAGAAACGTGAAGGAGTCAGAAAGGAAAGTATAGAAGGTCTAATAGAAGCTCTTCTATTGAGAAAAATGATCTCCCCAAGTAAAATGTCATAGATTAAACTTTTGAATTGCATTGCTGAGCTATTTTTTGCCCCTTTTCCTCTCCTAAAAAAAATTATACAGCTTCAAGCTATAAGTATTTTTTAAATGAGCTCCTATCTTTAGCTCGCATCGCACTGAAACAATGATGTGTTTCTCGAAACAGCTTGTAAATGCAATAATCAGCTCACCGAATGCTTTAATTACAACATAAAACTCATGCTGTATTTTTCAGGCTGAATTGTTGTTTATTCAGCCCTCGATGTAGAATTCCCGTCTCTCGGAAATCTGGCGACGCAGAATTAGTTCACAGCTCGGTTCAGCTGATGCTCGGCCAAGTCGAAGCAGTGTCAGTGGATAGTAAGACGCCTGGCACGCAGTCAGCCTTTGGCAGCGGTTCATGCTAAGCCTTTAGCGACCGCCTACAGGCACAGACGGGCATCGAGTGTCGGAGGACACGGTGCAATCAAAATGTCAGATATTTGCAGCAAATAAAACGGTAACTGATCGGGTTATATGTTTACAAGCAAAAATATTGGCACTTGGTGCAACATTTACAGCATTTGGCAGACGCCCTTATCCAGAGTGACTTACATTTTATCTCATTTTTATACAGCTGAGTTATTGAGGGTTAAGGGCCTTGCTCAGGAGCCCAACAGTGGCAGCTTGGTGGACCTGGGATCGAGCTCACAACCTTCTGATTGGTAGCCCAGCACCTTAACCACTAAGCTACCACAGGCCCTGTGCAACGTAACAAGGGGTTCATAAAAATGTCAGTATTGATCCAGTTACAACAGTAGTAAGTATTTATCCCCTCTTTGTCTTTTCCACATTTTGTATTGTTCCAGTCCGGAGCTGAGACAGGGATTATGACCTCATTGGGATTATTATATAAACAAAATACTAAATAATATAAAAAAGTGAATGAAATGAGTTAGTTGACTGGAGTCAATTTGTGTGTCACTTCATCTAAATACATCAGAAAGGCCCAAGAGTTTGTTAGAGAACATACAGTATCATGCAATATCATGAAGCCCAAAGTGTTAGCAAGACATGTCTGTGTCAATAAGGGTTGGGTTATAAAAGAAATAAAATCTAATCAAGTCCACTATAGGGCCAAATGACGAATCTCTAAAAAAGTATTTTTTATAATTACAATTGGGTCCATTCTGTGCTCATAATGTAGCTGCAATTGTTAAAACTACAACATTAAAACAACATAATGAAATTCCACTTCTTAATCACAGCTAATGTACTTTTTTTTTTTTTAAATAAAAGGCTAAATGTGAAATCTTGCACCTATATCAGTATCTCAGTACTTCCTGTTCCGGTGCATTTTTTAACTGGACTTTTTAACGAATGCTACATTTCTTGTGTAAATGCTTGTGTGCTGTAGAAATTTCTTCACATCCTGCTCGATAATACAAATCTGTGCATTGCTCGATACACAGCAGTACCTCATTATGCTGCTCGGCTTGTGTCTAGCCTTCTGGGTGAACATGTTTTTGTCTGAGACACAGAGAGATACAGCAGCATCGTCCAGCCTCGTACGGCATGACAGTATTGTTCCATCTGCTCAGTTTCTTCTCTTTCTTTGTTTTAGGGGAAACTTTTTTTTTTTTTTTTTTAAGCTTCTCTTATATTATATTTCTTTTCTGGTTGCCACATTTGCACCCTGGTGCTATAGCTTCTTATTGGATGGTAGAAAATAAAACGATGGAGAAAAAAGCAATATAGACGTTCTGGAGGAACTGTTATGGGAGAACGTCCATAAAAGGTGTAGACATGTGCAGCGTGGTTATTCTCCCCAGAGATTTAAGCTAATAAAGGGACTGTATTTATAGATGCTCTATTCAATGCATCGTGTTAATCGGTGAAAATCCGACCCAACGCCTGGACACCACACACTCCATCCACACACTGCAGGAGCGGTTCTGAACTCTACCGAAGGTAAAGTGCAATCAAAATCTAGTCTCTATTGTCTATTGGGGATTTTAATGGGTTGCACTAGACTAGGCATCAAGCCAATTTAATTCCATGCACTTTGCTGGAAAATTCAGCCGTAACGATTTTACCGTTCGTTCTCTATTTAAAGAGCGATGTCTACAGAAAGATTTGACTGCCATTACTGCAAAGACTCACTGCTTGGCAAAAAATACATCCTGAAAGAAGACACACAATACTGCACCAAGTGTTATGAGAACCTCTTTGCTAACTGTTGTGAGGGTTGCTCCTTACCAATCGGGTGCAACAACAAGGTAAGAAAGAGACTCTGGTGCACTTTAAATTTTCCAACAATAAGCAAACAATTAAGTCATCTTTGCAAAAAAAGACACATTTTTACCTGGAAGGTTGCTAAGTTTGAATCACACATAAGTGACCTGACTGACATTATTTAAAGGTTACAAAAATATTTCATTCAACATTCTCCCAACTTTATTTTCACCCAAAATATAATGTTCTTTCAATGTTTTTTTTTAAATATTATAAATATGTTTAAGCATCCAGATTTCTTCTCATTATAATAACGTTATTTATTAGTTACAAAAACGACTCTAACAACATTCTTCTATTTTTATATTCACTCAAAATTTACCGATCTTTGATCGTATTTTTTTAATATTTTAAGAACGTTGATATATAAACTTAGCTAATAAGATCAAGATAGTTTAGTTGATAGGGTGACGTGATATTTTAAAATGTTGCTAGCGAGTGTTAAATAAATACGTGAGAACATGGCAATGCGATTTAGGACATTTGTGAGCTTGTGCTAGCCGTTAACCAGATGGTCTTCCGTCAGCTATGATTAGCATAACATACGATAAATTAGCTGGATGGTAAACATTCTAGAAGATTGAAGGGTGAAGGCTAAAGCTGTAAGTAGCTTCTTATAAATCACTTGTACAATATTTTTGTATAACTGAGTAATATTGGAAAGGATACTTTTGGCTAATCGTGTATCTCTACATGACAGGATCTATCCTACAAGGATCGCCACTGGCATGAGAACTGCTTCAAGTGTGGCAAATGCGGACGCTCATTAGCGGAGAAAGCGTTTGCTGCTAAAGATGAACTTCTGCTGTGCACCGAGTGCTACTCCAACGAATACTCTTCCAAGTGCAATAACTGCGCAAAAACTATCCTGCCAGGTAGGACGCTAAATTAAGGCTTGTATTCATTGGCAAATTGCTGCGTCATTAGAGAAAATATATTTTGGAAAATATTCAGTTTCACTGTGGTAGGTGTCACTCCGCTTCACTCGGGCCAGATCACATCACAAGGGTGTTGATGATCAGGGTTAGGGATGTGGTAGATAAGTGTTTAAGGAGTTGGACTACCAAATGGAGTCCCAGGAAAACCAAGCTGCCACTGCTGGGCCCCTGAGCAAGGCCCTTAACCCTTAATTGCATAACAATACCATAAATATAAATGACTATTAACAGAATGCCCCAAACATTTTAAACGACTTCATTTACAATTACGTAATCCCAGAGTAGAGCCACGGAAACGGCCTCACATTTTGGATCCGAGAGGGTTCTAAAATCCTACTGAGTCAGTGGATTTTGAAAGTCATACCCACTTTTGCACAGCTCATTAACCGATGTTAAAAAACTTTCCAACCAAAATAGCACAGAATGTCAGATCCCTCTAAAAGAGCAGGACAATGCAAAAAAAAATCTGATACACACAATTAAGCAGATGGTATTGGTGTGAAAAGACAAGTTCCGGTAATCATTCAAGGCATCGTGGGTAACGATACCGTAGCGCTAACTTTATAGCTTCTTATAATAGTGCTGATTATTAGGAAGCAAGTGTGTCCTTGCAGGTGCTGGTAAAAATATCTCTCCTGTTTGTCTTTGCGTCAGGCTCACGGAAAATGGAGTACAAGGGGAACAGCTGGCACGAGACCTGCTTTCTGTGTCAGCGCTGCCAGCAGCCGATAGGAACCAAGCCCTTTATCCCCAAAGATAACAGCTACTTCTGTGTCCCCTGCTTTGAGAAGCAGTTCGCCTATCAGTGCTGCTCCTGCAAGAAAGTGAGTGATGCAACTTTACAGGTGCCAATATGACGAGGCTTTCGCTGGAATTGGATGTCAGTGCTGCAATCTGAACACCAAGCCGGTGTGAGGAGTGCACTTTAGATATTATATTAGATGATATTCCTGGACACCAGGTTCACACATTCTTCTGTTCTGATAAATAAAAAAAATTTTCTTCCATAAAAAAATAAAAAAACTTTCTAGATGTCGCACAAACCTTCCCATTTAGTTCAGCTTTTTTGTTGCACCTAGTGGGCAACATACACTAACTAATAAGACCTATTTAGACAGGAAATACAGTACCACACTGCTCACTTTATGAACATTTTTAATAGAGGAAAAGAAGCAGGGAGGAAAGTTGATAAAAGGGTTGCCAGTGTGGTGATATTTATGCCACATTGGGATAATTTACAAGTACTACAAAGCCACACAGACAGAGCCGATCCTTAGCAAAATTCTGCTAAGGGGCCCTCCTACCTGACCCGTGAGCCATGTAAACCATTTGCCACACATTCACACTTGCACATGCATATGAACGCATGTTCACGCGCGGTGCGGTTATCGAGCTCCCGTTTATAAACACCGTTGCCGTTGGGTGTTTATTCACGTAAATGTTCACGTGATAAATTGTTGTGTGACAGACAGACAGGCCAAGAGATACACTGGCAGCACTGCACAGGTAATTTATCCAGTCAGATAGAGACTAGAGACAGAATCACATCAACTTAACTTTACTCTTATTTGCTCTTGCTGACATCAAGCTTGAAGAGAACACAAGTTTACCTGATTGCTGTTCTCGCATTTCACTCTCATTTTGTTTCTTTTATATCTCTTTTCATGGCCAGATGGATAGCTCCGCTTCATATTCTCATCTACACAGTATACATTAACACGCGCTGTAAAACGTGGCAGGGGGAGGCGGGGCCTTGCGTAATTTGCGGGGTCATACGCAACTAGGGCCGATCGGCTCTGCACTCAGATCTTGTTTTTCTGGCAAATATTCAGAAATAAATCTTTATAAATTTCCACAGACAGTGTGTGTGTGTGTTGTGAGATAAGTAAGAATGGGAAAGGGAAAGGGGGATTATGGTGTGGATGAGTTCCAAATATGAGTTCCATAATCCATCATATTTTTTATGCAGGTGATTTCTGTAGCTTTTGAGACTTACCAGAGTTAAGAATTGTGCTGAAACCTGGCAACCTTGGTTAATATTACCAACTTACAATAGCAAGACTGTAAGTTGCATGACAACAGGGTGTCTATAGCATGTGTCATGTGACAGTCCATAGAAAGCTCTTCAATCTTTTATACAACAGGCCGGCGTGGCTGTAGGCTTTAATTCCAACCAAGCCGGGGGGCCTTGTATCGAGTTTAATCAGGTCTCTTGCAGCCACACCGGTCAAGGACTAGACAGAAAACACCAGGTCTATACCACCAGTCATATGTTTTATCATCAAATCCCGAATCCAAAAAAATGGTGCTTGGTGAATATGGCACCTGATTAGTACTTCAGTGATGGTGACCTCTGGTGGTGTGGAAGAGTAAGCTGTTTTATTGTCATTTATTTCTGTATTCTGAAGGCTATCACCACCGGCGGCGTGACATACAACGACAAGCCGTGGCACCGCGAATGTTTCACCTGCATCGGCTGTAAGAAACAGCTAGCGGGACAACGCTTCACCTCCCGAGAGAACTACCCCTACTGTCTGGAGTGCTTCAGCAACCTGTACGCTAAGAAATGCGTCGGTTGCACCAAACCTATTACTAGTAAGTCTGAAAATACAGTATGCAAGTGTGCCCAGATATTTATAGCTATACATCTGTGTTATTTAGAAGATACCTAACATATATTTAATCAAATATAAGATATGAGAAATGAAAATGCCATATTGAAGGAAATAGAGCCCTAAAACCCTTCTTTAGTACCCATGATCTCTAGTTTCTACATTCCCTTCTCAGGTTCCTTTCATCACACATTCGTACGTTCCACATTTCATGCATTTCAATCATTTCCAGAAATATTTCCAAGTTTTTACATGTTTCCCAGGTCCATTCATTCATCCATCCATCTATCCATTCATTCATTTTCTACTGCTTATCCAAACTATCTTAGGAGTCATCGGGCATCGAGGCAGGATACACCCTGGACGAAGTGCCAACCCATCACAGGGCACACACACACTCTCATTCACACACACACTCACACACTATGGACAATTTTCCTGAGATGCCAATCAACCTACCATGCATGTCTTTGGACCGGGGGAGGAAACCGGAGTACCCGGAGGAAACCCCCGAGTCATGGGGAGAACATGCAAACTCCACACACACACAAGGCGGAGGCGGGAATCGAACCCCCAACCCCGGAGTTGTGAGGCGAACGTGCTAACCACTAAGCCATCGTGCCCCCTTTCCAGGTCCAATGGATTCTAATTCTGGTCTTCTCCAATTCTGGTCTTCAATAATTGTTTCCTCGATCCTGCGTCTCCTAGCAACCTAGTTTCCTAGGACCCATATTTCA
The DNA here is from genome assembly GCF_022655615.1 of Tachysurus fulvidraco. Classification (NCBI taxonomy): domain Eukaryota; kingdom Metazoa; phylum Chordata; class Actinopteri; order Siluriformes; family Bagridae; genus Tachysurus; species Tachysurus fulvidraco. The sequence continues at coordinate 3,007,746 of NC_062529.1, forward strand.
TCATTCCTAGTTGCCAAATTTCTCTTCCCCTCAATATAAATATCATATGAAAATGTTTTTTTTTCACATTCATTAAAAAATAACCCATAAGGGTTTCAGTTGGAGAAAGCTTTATGGGAAATGAGATGATACGACAGCAATGAGAATGTACCTGTGTGTGAATTTTGGGAATAAATAGCATTTTTTTTTGTGGTTTAGGTTTGGCAGGAGCGAAGTATATCTCATTCGAGGAGCGTCAGTGGCACAGCGAGTGTTTTACATGCATGCAGTGCTCCGTGTCGCTCGTGGGCCGTGGTTTCCTCACACAGCGTGATGACATTCTGTGCACCGATTGCGGACGTGAGAAGTGAAAGAAGAAGGAGGAAGAAAAAAAACACTCATCTTTGGATCAGTGATATGTTTTTATGTTATTCTTAACACACATTCTTCTGCATGTCTTTGACATTAGTATATTATTTGCATAAAGATGTATTCTGTTGCCATATTAAGCCCTATTTGGATGGGATTAGTTTGCAAATGGGGTAATATGATTATTACCGGTCTTTTGCTTTTTGTTAAATAAATTTTTGTTCTGGTTAGGATCTATTTTTTTTCCTCCTAACCCTAAGGTTGTGGGTTCGAGTCTCCGGATGGCAGTACCACGACTGAGGTGCCCTTGAGCAAGACATGAAACCCCCCAACTGCTCCCTGGGCGCCGCAGCATAAATGTCTGCCCACTGCTCCGGGTGTGTGTTCACGGTGTGTGTGTGTGTGTGTTCACTGCTGTGTGTGTGTGTGTGCACTTTGGATGGGTTAAACACAGAGAATGAATTCTAAGTATGGGTCACCGTACTTAGCCGTATGTCACGTCCCATCACTTCATTCTATTACTTTGTCTTCTTAAGTGAAGTTCATTATATAAAGTAGACAAGGTTAGAAATCGGTTCCGAAATCGACTCAGACACCAAAAGGTCCTTTGTGTCTTATAAACATTTCCATATAAATGGGCTGTTTTTATTATTATTATTATTATTATTATTATTATTATTATTATTATTATTATTATTATTATTATTATTATTGTTGTTGTTGTTGTTATTATTATTATTATTATTATTATTATTATTATTATTATTATTATTATTATTCATCCATACATTTTCTACCGCTTATCCGGCTATTATTATTATTATTATTATTATTATTATTATTATTATTATTATTATTATTATTATTATTAAATACAAAATATAAATATTAATACAATATTTTATATTATTATATATTATAATTTATTAATTATTAATACATAAAAATAACGAAATAATAATTATAATAACGATAATAACTATAATAATAATAATAATAATTATTATTATTATTATTTATTTTAATTTATTGTTTGCATGTTCATCATCGAGTAAAATTTGGCTATTTAAAAAAAATTAAATTTACATTAAATAAAAGTGTAAATAAAATATTATAACTGGGTTAGAAATATATACAGGAGATAATAATAATAGAAATGTCACGATCAGTCTTATGTCAGTGGAAATTTTTCTGGAAGACAGGCCTCAAACTACTGAACTTCAACCCTGAGCCTAGATGATGTAATGTGTAAAGATTAAACAGAAATAGAGTCATAGTGATGCTAATAGGAATAAATAGTTCTGTTTGATCTTATTGTGCTTATAGAAATATTTTTTATAGCAGGTTCCTTTGCGGTATTAGCAGCCATTGCAGTAGTCTTTGGACATATTTCCTCTTTTGCATCACAAGTACAACCAGACATCTGTTATGAGTATGTTCTGAATTTCACTATAAAAATGATAACGCTGTAAATAAAGGACCTGCGTATACACAAGAGCGTGACTTTACTGTATGTGATATTTAGATGAATACGTATTACTCTTAAAAAAAATAAATTAATCGAAATGAATGAATTAGTAAAAAAAAAAAATAAAGCATTATAGTGTGTGTGGTGGTGCCTTTTTATTCTTACAGCATGTCCTTACAGCTGAAATGTGAAATAAACATCTAAGCAACATGATTTTTTCCTAATAATAAAATTTTAAATAAATGTAGATAAAGGGCAAGAGTTTTTTTATATATAATTTCAGATAATTTATTGTAATTTCAGAGTTAATTTCAGAGTATTTTTTTTTTCATTTCAAAGTTTTAAAATGTAGTATTGGGTGTGTGGGGGGGGGGCCCTCGGTGGCTTAGTGGTTAGCACGTTAGCCTCACACCTCCAGGGTTGGGGGTTCGATTCCTGCCTCCGCCTTGTGTGTGCGGAGTTTGCATGTTCTCCCCGTGCCTCGGGGGTTTCCTCCGGGTACTCCGGTTTCCTCCCCCGGTCCAAAGACATGCATGGTAGGTTGAATGTCATCCCTGGAAAAATTGTCCGTAGTGTGTGTGTGTGTGTGTGAGTGAATGAGAGTGTGTGTGTGTGCCCTGCGATGGGTTGGCACTCCGTCCAGGGTGTATCCTGCCTCGATGCCCGATGACGCCTAAGATAGGCACAGGCTCCCCGTGACCCGAGGTAGTTCGGATAATCGGTAGAAAATGAATGAATGAATAAAATATAGTATATCTAATTATCTACAAAAAAAAACATTTCTACTCACTAGGACAGTAAAAATTTAGTTCCCTGAAAGTGCAACATCTCCCATTGTTATTTCACCTGCTTACTTTAGCTACAAAATGTTTTGTATTGTGTTTGTAAGAATTTAACCGTATCTAAATACATAAAGCACGCGTTAGGTTATTATTTTACATTTATTCATGCTATTAAAAATGATCCAGCAACCAAAGGAATATCTGCTAATTGGTGTTTATACTGTATGTTGGTCACATTCCACTGATGTATACAGTATTACAAAGGGGTGAATATATTGTTCATAGCAACGGTTGTTAGTATTGTACACCTAGACATTGATTCATCTAATAAAACATCTCTTGAGCAAAGTTTTTTGGTTAAAGATTACATTACACGGACGTGCAGCCTGGTTATAAAGCCATTTCCTGGAGTTACTGTTTTTTTTTGCAGTGTTTTACTGTGAGTGCGAGTAAAGTGCTGACACCAGCTTCCTCTCAGGAGGAGTCACATGGCAGGGTCAAAATACACTCACACCGGAGTAGGACACTACTGCAGATGTTTGAGAAGTTTGCATTCGTGCTGAAACTTTATATAGAAAAAGAGTTACATTAAAGGGAAGAAAACAAACTATGGATATCTTTAGTTCCTCGCTGGTGTTTGAAAAGGTGGAAGTCGCCAAAGACAAAGATAAATCCGTTATCCAGTGTATGGAATGCTCCTGTGACAACGTCTACATCGGAAGTAAAGACGGAGTCATCCAGCATTTCACTACAAGCTCGAAGAAAGGAGATCGTCAAACGCTACGAGTGGTAACAAAAAGACAGATGGGCCGAAGTGGAGAAATCAGCCAACTGAAGGCGGTCCCAGTCCTGAACCACCTTCTTGTGCTTTGGGACAGCTCCATCACAGCGTTAAACATGTTCTCTCTGGAGCCCATAGCAGCCCTGAAGAAGATCCAGAACGTTTCTCTGTTTCGCCTCGGCGAACCCGTGGTTCGCACGCAGCAGGTTTTTGTTGAGCTGTTCGTCGCCTCCACCAAACGGAGAGCAGTGAGCATACACAAGGTGTGTGTGGACAGATGGGAGTGTGTAGGGAACGTGGCTCTGGCTCAGGATCCTGTGGCTTTGGCTGTGCATGAGACTTGCCTGTGCGTGGCTACGAGTGACAGATACATTCTTCATGATTACCAGACTCAGAGCGAGCTCGAGCTCTTCACACATAACCTGGGAAAGCAAAATGTTCTTGCAAAGCAAAGTGTGAAAGGAGAGTTTCTTCTAAATGGCCCAGGAAACTTGGGTGAGGATCTGATTTACATTTTTTTTTTTTTAATTAAATGAAGAAATATCAATGGCTTAGTGGTTAGCACGTTCGCCTCACACCTCCATGGTTGGGGGTTCGATTCCCGCCTCCGCCTTGTGTGTGTGGAGTCTGCATGTTCTCCCCGTGCCTCGGGGGTTTCCTCCGGGTACTCCGGTTTCCTCCCCCGGTCCAAAGACATGCATGGTAGGTCGATTGGCATCTCTGGAAAATTGTCCGTAGTGTGTGTGTGTGTGTGAGAGTGAATGAGTGTGTGTGTGTGCCCTGTGATGGGTTGGCACTCCATCCAGGGTGTATCCTGCCTCGATGCCCGATGACGCCTGAGATAGGCACAGGCTCCCCGTGACCCCGTCATATTGCCCTATTAAAAATTTGCAGTATTTATAAATGAGAAATAAGTTTATTAGATTAAAAAAACAAAAAAGTAGATTTGAATTTTATGATTGTTTGTGTGTGCAGGCATGTTTGTGTTGAAAAGTGGTATATCCCAGCGTCCTCCTGTGCCTTGGCCGGATGAAGTGTTGGATGCAGTGGTGCACTTTCCCTACGTGTTGGTGCTGCAGAGAAAATCGCTCCACGTCTACAGCATGCTGGACCAGCAGCTAAAACAGACCGTTTTCTTAAACAGCAGCAAATCACTCCACTCAACCACAGGTTCAATTCTGACCTCTGACCTGATAAGATTAGCAAAAAATGTAATAGAATGTAATATACGGGCGATATGGTGGCTAACATCTTTGCCTCACACCTCCAGGATTAGGGTTCTCAGGGGTTTCCTCTAGGTTCTCTGGTTTCCCCCACAGTCCAAAGACATGTCATTGTATTGTTATTGTTGTCTGACTGGATTGTGCAAGTATGTGTGCTGGAGAAGTGGGTTCACACCCTGATCAGTGTGTGAAAATGAGTGATAAGCGGTAGAAAATGAGTGAGTGAATGAATGGATTATACTACAAACCTTTTTATAAAAAGGTAAACTCTCTATTCTCAGGATAAATAATAAAAATACTTCAGGACATTTTCAGGACTATTATTGGGAGCTCTATCAAGCTAGCTATCTAAATTTTATTGAAGACTTTACATTGACTTTACTTTGGCCTGTTATGTCTTCATAATTTAGTAATTTTGTTCTTATAAACCCTCCATATATCATTTCATTCATTTTTACATACTATTATTTTGTTTACAGTACGTGGTCTTACTGTACATCTAGCAGCTGTGTTTAACTTGTACTCTTTTTTTAAGCTATTGAAAATGAGATCTTTCTTCTAAGTAAGCACCGGTGAAACATTTCTAAATCCCTTAATGATTATTGCAGCATGCTTTGTTTTCATTTTTCTTTTGCCTGTATAGACGGCGTGTTTGTAGTCGGTGACAGAGAGATTCGCAGACTGTCACAGAGTCCACCGGAGGCTCAAATCCAAAAGCTGCTCGGATGTGAGCGAGTGAACGAAGCACTCGCACTGCTGTATGGAGTTCAGTCTCTTCTGCCTGAAGACACTTATAAGGTAAAAAAAGGATAGCAGAGCCACAAACATTGGGCCATTTTAATCCTCATCCTCTTAGGGTATGTAAGTCAGCTATAATCCACTGCAATGCTCATCTTCCCACATTTTCACCTGATTTAACCGTGAAAAAGATGAATATATTGAACAGTGTGAGAAAGCAAAGAAAATTTAAAAAATCTAAATTTCCATCCTAGAAAATGGTCACCTCATATGACCTTAGGTGCAAGACCTCACACATCATCATCATCAGCAGCAGCAGCAGCAGATAAAGAGTGAATTAATACAGACAGTCATGTTGAATACAGTATACACAATGTTTACCAGCGAGCAACCTTAAACAGCTCGGCTTTACAAACTGCATAAAAAAATACCTTCCAGGAAACAAGAAATGCAAAGATTTAATTCCCACCATGGATATGTCAGGATGACAGGACTCAAGTTAATCAGGCATGTCACACGGATGATGGAGCAAGGGGCTGGAGGCAGAATAAGCAGGTCATTGTTTTGATGAGTAAACAACGAAAAAGGATGGAGGAATGTTAATATTCGTCTACAAACATGGTTGTCGGTCATAATGCAAACAAAAAAAAATCCACAAGAAATAATCTATTAATTATTGAAGGGAATTGATAACATTCTAAAATGTTTTAATCCCCTCATAGCGTTTGTACTTATTAACACTCAGTACACATTGTAGATCATAACTAGTTCATGTAGATTCGTGTAGATTATGGCAGCTATAAGCAATCATTCCTACAGCATCTGCTCTCTCTCTCTCTCTCTCTCTCGCTCTCTCTCTCTCTCTCACACACACACACACACACACACACACACACACACACACACACACACACACACACACACACACACACACACACACACACACACTTAATATTTGCCTCGTGCAGTAGTGTTTCATAGCTAGCTAGCTCCTGTAGCCTTTCTGTTGTTGTTTAAACTAGCTAACTAGAGCACAATGCTGTAAAGAGAGAGAGAGAGAGAGAGAGAGAGAGAGAGAGAGAGAGAGAGAGAGAGAGAGAGAGAGAGAGAGAGAGAGAGAGAGTGTGTGTGTGTGTGTGTGTGTGTGTGTGTGTGTTGTGACCCTGTGTAGGATAAGATGTAGATATTTTGAAATGTCCATTTTAAAAATGAATATAGTTCAATCAAACAAGAAAATTGAAGAGTTCCTGGTTTGAACACTGGATGTCGCTATTGCTTAATAAAAAAAATAGAATTGAGCTTCATCATCTTGGTAGACCAATATTAATTTGATCAAACTTTTTGCCCACCAAATACATATATATGTATATTATTATGATTCTTCTTCTTCTTCTTCTTTATAATAATAATAAGAATAAGAATAATAAGAATAAGAAGAAGAAGAAGAAGAAGAAGAAGAAGAAGAAGAAGAACAACAACAACAACAACAAAAACAACACTGTAGGGAGTTCTTAAATGTACACATTTGTGTGCAATTAATTTTTTGTATTTATAAAATATATCTTACTTAAATAATGAAGAATATACTGTTAACATTTTTTCTATTGTTTTAATTTTAGGATCTGTACACGAGTATTATTTGTACCTCTGGATGGATTCATTTCTACAGAGAAGCTTTTCTCGATGCCAAAGAACTTTTTATGTAATACTGCTTTTTTTCCCCTTAGAAAAGATTTTAAATTTAAATTTCTAAATTTCTCTTAAACACGCACTGTTTTTCTTAGTGAAGGCAACTTGGACCCAAGGGAACTCATTAGGCTTTACCCTGGCATGACTCTCATCAGTGAAGACTTTAAATCTCAGCCTCCTACCGTGAGCAATGCCAAAGACCTGAGGAAGCTAAATAATGAAGCCCAGCCTGAGTTTCATAAGTATCTAAGCTTCCTCAGCCTTTATTTAAGAGAGATCCGTAACACTGATCTGGGCCAGCTCTTCACTCAGGACATCGATACTACCTTGTTTAAAGCATACTTAGAGCTGGGATCTCACAATAACTTAGACCAACTTGTGTCTTCTCGTAATGATTGTGCCCTGGATGTGTGCGTTCCAGATCTGGAGCATCATAAGAGGTTAGAATCTGAAAAGGTTTCACTGAGTATAGCATCTCAGGACTAAATAAGTCTTCTTAAACCCCATTTGTTCTTGTGTTTCAGATTTTTCACGATCGGACTGCTTTATCAAAGCCACGGTGAACATTTCAATGCAATTCAGGTCGGTTTCAAAATCCAGATTCAAGATTTTTAATAATACATCAGTGCTGGTCCTAGACTTTTTGTCCTAAAATATTTTGGATGGGTGACTTCTACCTGAGTATGGGTGACTATATGGGGTACAGGACAGTGTGGAAGAGGGGAGCCAAAGCAGTGGGGTAGTGTGGACCAAGGCAGTGAGGAACAGTAGTGTGGACCAAGGCAGTGGGGTAGTGTGGGCCAAGGCAGTGGGGTAGTGTGGGCCAAGGCAGTGGGGTAGTGTGGGCCAAGGCAGTGGGGTAGTGTGGGCCAAGGCAGTGGGGTAGTGTGGGCCAAGGCAGTGGGGTAGTGTGGGCCAAGGCAGTGTAAACGGTAGACCATGGTAGAGGGTGAGCCAGGTCAGTGGTTAGGGTATAGCAGAGGGCAGGGTTAAATGAGGGCAGTGCAGAAGTGTGGATTGGTGAAGTGGGGAAGTTTGGACCAGGCCAATTGGGTTGGAAGAGCTAGGGCAGTAAAGAAAGACCCTACCCGGGGAGTGAAAGGTAGAGTAGTGGAATCAAATGGATGCATTGCATTAGCACAGTAGGTAGGATATTGTGGATGACAAGATTAGGGTAGTGAAGTGAATTGTACCAGGGAAGTAAATGAGTCCCATGTGCATAATTTTTCTCTGAGAATGACTGTCACTGATGCATGAAATAAATAAAATAATAAAACGATCCAATGGAATCATACTAAATATGCAGAATATACCTAAATAAATAAATAAATAAATAAATAAATATAAAGCCTGTGATTTTTTGCCAGACCTGGGTGTGGATGGTGGATGATGTGAGTGTGGACTCCTCCGAGCCAAATGTTTTGCTGCACATTGTAAAAACCCTCTCTCAGTTGAAAGAGAAATCTATCATCATGAAGTTTATAGACTGGGTTCTTCAAAAAGACCAAAAGGAAAGTATATTCTAACACTCACACATACACACATACAAGAACAGATAGAATCTGAGGTTGTTTTTCATGTGCAACCTTAACTCAAAAGAAAAGTTATATATTTTATATACACAAGTACAGCAGAAGCACTGCTATAAAATTGCATTAGTATGAACAAGATAAATCACTTGGGCTTAGAATAATATTTTATGTCTGTTTTTAATATACAGCTTGGAGTATTAATCTTTACGGAGCGAGATCCAGGCGACCAAAGCACATTTGAACCACAGGAAGTGCTTTCCATTTTAACAAACTACCAACTTGCTTTAGTTTTGTATTTGGAATTTTTGGTGAATGTACAGCAAAGTCAGGTGAGTGCAGTGTCTCATATATATCAACTCTGAGACATAGTAAAGAAACACTGTGGATAGAAATTTAACACCAGCTCAGGTGTCATTATTTGTTTCTTCCACATGAAGTTTTTGTATAACAGCTTATCCTTCATTCATTCATTCATTCATTCATTCATTCTCTACTGCTTATCCGAACTACTCGGGTCACAGGGAGCCTGTGTCTATCTCAGGCGTCATCGGGCATCAAGGCAGGATACACCCTGGACGGAGTGCCAACCCATCACAGGGCACACACACTCTCTCATTCACTCACACACACACACCCACCCACATTACGGACAATTTTCCAGAGACACCAATCAACCTACCATGCATGTCTTTGGACGGGGGGAGGAAACTGGAGTAAACCCCCGAGGCACGGGGAGAACATGCAAACTCCACACACACAAGGTGGAGGCGGGAATCGAACCCCCAACCCTGGAGGTGTGAGGCGAACGTGCTAACCACTAAGCCACCGTGACCCCCACAGCTTATCCTGTATTGCTTAAATCCTCTTACACCATATTTATGTGCCTACGAGTACAATCTTCTAGAGAAGTCATGCCACATAAATGTTTTATTTGTTCATAGTTAGATTTAATGAGAAAAATGGCAGAAACTTAAACTTTTTTCCTCTGACTGTTACAAAGTGCTGAAACTGGAGACTCCTTCCTGGAGACACCTCCTTATGCAAAACTTCAGGATTTTCCTCATTATTTATCGATTTATTATTAGGCTTAGATTACATATTACTTGTGATTTGTTGTCTTGTAGCCACATCTACTGTCTGGGCTGCTGTTCTAGAAAGTGAATCAATGTCTTACAACCAATCAGAATCAAGAATTTAATGCCCGTGGTGTAAAATATTTGAAAATAGTAGTAGCAAAAATCTCTACATTGTTGTATCTTGTAACAAGTCTGTCTGAACAAATATTCGAGCAGTTTTTAACCAAATCGTTTAATACCACGATACAGCAGAAACTGCGACGCTGAAGTGTGCTCACATAATCGTGTAATGAACGTGCCTTCGTCTTCACTTAAGCTGTGATGGTTTTGAGCTACAGAGTTTTACACAATTACATCTGTGCTTTGCAGGATTTCATATAATTACACATTCAGCAAACTTCCAAAGCAAAAGATAAAGCCTCTTATATTATGGAATGTCACAGACTGTGTTATGGCAATGTCTTTAATCTTATACCCAGCTGGTGTGGAGTATTTATTTAAGTTAAAAGTATGATGAGAAGAGATATATATAATATAATGGGCAAATATAATGCCTAAGCACTTTGTTTAAAAAAAAAAAAGAAAAAAAAAAGAACCAAGATCATTTAACACTTTAGCAGTAATATAGAATAAAAATTGAATAAAATGAACCATTTTATGGTTCTTTACCATTTATAGAAAAAGAAATCTTATTTAAAAAAATAGAATTTAATTAATAATTAATTCCATGGGGGGCATGGTGGCTTAGTGGTTAGCACTTTTGCCTCACACCTCCAGGGTTGGGGGTTCGATTCCCACCTCTGTCTTGTGTGTGTGGAGTTTGCATGTTCTCCCCGTGCCTAGGGGGTTTCCTCCGGGTACTCCGGTTTCCTCCCCCGGTCCAAAGACATGCATGGTAGGTTGATTGGCATCTCTGGAAAATTGTCCGCAGTGTGTGCGTGTGTGAGTGAATGAGAGTGTGTGTGTGCCCTGCGATGGTTTGGCACTCCGTCCAGGGTGTATCCTGCCTCGATGCCCGATGACGCCTGAGATAGGCACAGGCTCCCCGTGACCCGAGAAGTTCTGATAAGCGGTAGAAAATGAATGAATGAATGAATGAATGAATGAATTAATCCCATAAAAACTAAGATAAACTATACAAACCTCCAATCTAAGAATGATACCAGCAACAATGGTGGATCCAAATCCTAACATTATATCATTTTTTTTTCAGATTCTTTAACAAATTAGGTTGGATTTTATACTTTTATTTAATTTATTGTATTTAAGATGCCAGTGATTTTTTTTTATGACTGTGAAAAAAAAAACACATTAAAAAGGATTCAGTGTAAAAAAATATTTTACAGCTCAGTAGCTTTTAAAGAAATCGGCTTATAGTAATTTAATAAGTAATTAAATACTAAAAGAAGTGCATTTTTGTCCTTCTCTTTCCAGATGGAGAAACACCACACTCTGCTGGCCAACACGTACACCACTCAGATCCTCCATCCTGACCAACAGATGAAGAGTGATGCTGCAAACACGGAGGAAATGAGACAAAAACTGCAGCAGTTCCTGTGGCGTTCCTCCTTCTATGATGCCGTTGCTGTATACGGTAAACGATTAAACTTCTCTTATCTCACATGCTACACAAACGCTCAGGAAATTCTGCTGATCTGTTTGTTAATTAGCACAGATAAAAATTCAGTTGCCGGCAAATTGCTGCAGTGTCAGAGAAATAAAACACTTCTGGATATGATGTCATAGGAAAATAAACAACGTTACTTGGTAAAAGTGATTCTGTTTTGCTCCAGAAGCATCACGCTACCCCATCGTTGATTCATTTCTTATAACAGCATGCCCTTTAAGTATTTTATTACTTATGTTCTGAACAGATTTAAGAATTCAAATAAAATATTTTTATAGTCATTTATAGTAAAGCTCTGCTTGGTTAAAGTTAAGTTTAATGCACATATGCTTCCTGCTAGCTACAGTATTTATTATACTACAGTATTTACCTTGATTTATTAATACTGCAGAGAAAATACAGTCATCTGATCTGCACGTTGAGAAAGCAATTCTGCTGGGGAGAGTCGGGGATCACAGAAAGGCCCTGCGTCTTCTCGTCAATGAAGAACGAGATGAAAAAGCTGCAGAACACTACTGCTCTAGGACCTCTGCTGGACAAGGCAGGGAATTTACACAGCAGCTCTTCAGCTGCCTGCTCCAGACTTACCTCGAGTCCAGGCCTCACGTGCCGGCGGTCGTGGATCTCCTGAACCGAAACGCGGTGGCCTTTAATCTGCTCATGGTGCTAGAGGTGCTTCCTGGCTCCTGGTCCCTGCAGCTGGTGATACGTTTCCTGCTCGAGTCACTGAGGGTGACGACGCACGACAGGAGGATGAGAGGCCTGGAAAAGAGCCTGGCCAGGATGGACAACCTCAGACAGAGACACGCCTGGGTGAGGACTACATCAGTCCTCATTTTCTGTGACACTGCTTTATAGACAAATTAAAACAAATTTGTCTTTCAAATTCATACATAAAGTCAATACAGTAGATTTCAAATTCATCTTAGTTATTAAGAAATAACTACAACAATGTAAACTTTACAATGTACATTTTGATCCTTTTATACCTTGTCAGCAATTTTAATTATTCATTAAACATAAAGGCTTGATCTTTTATAGTATAGAAAACAAGATTTTTTCATCATCTCAATATCTATCTATCTATCTATCTATTATATACAATATATATGTAATGAGTCTGTCTGTGTTTTCCTTTGCTTCTGTCATGAAGAGACAAAGGCGAGTGAGGATCCAAGTGAACTTTTACTAAAGCAAAACAAGAAATAAACAACAGATAGGCAGGCAAAAACAGGGCAGAACACTGAGCGGTACAGAGACAGAGACAGAGACAGAGACAGACAACATACTGTACTACACCAACAACGACTAACACCAGGGAAGTGGACAAACAGAGTAGATATAGTGAACAAGAACCAATCACAAGGCGGAGACGATCAAAGACTAGGACAAAACACCTGGGGAAGTGATTGAGTACAATTAATGTCCATGGTAACAAATAAGTGGGCGGGGCCGACAATTAACAGCAGGGAATGACAGCAGACAGAAACAAAGGAAAACACAGACAGACTCATTACAATATAGGATATATTATAAGTGCTTAATATTGTGAACATTCTCTTAATAATACTGTGATGACAGTCACTGTATTATAAAGTTGCTACTACTGGTTGCCATGGTAATAGTGTTTATCAGTGGTCGGAAAAATTAGCAATTCTTATCCGTTTTCTTACAGCTAAAATAAAATTAAAAACAAAACATTCTGGAGTGGGGGCACAGTGGCTTAGTGGTTAGCACGTTCGCCTCATACCTCCAGAGTTGGAGGTTCGATTCTCGCCTCCGCCTTGTGTGTGTGGAGTTTGCATGTTCTCCCCGTGCCACGGGGGTTTCCTCCGGGTACTCCGGTTTCCTCCCCTGGTCCAAAGACATGCATGGTAGGTTGATTGGCATCTCTGGAAAATTGTCCGTAATGTGTGTGTGTGTGTGTGTGTGTGAGTGAATGAGAGTGTGTGTGTGCCCTGTGATGGGTTGGCACTCCGTCCAGGGTGTATCCTGCCTTGATGCCCGATGACGCCTGAGATCCCCGTTACCCGAGGTAGTTCGGATGAGTGGTAGAAAATGAATGAATGACTGAAAGGATATATATATCCAACTTCTAGCTGAACACACCCACATATGTTGCTGAAAGTCACAACGAGTCGTTACAATGGTGCGGTTCTAGAAAAGTAATCCACATCTGACCAATCAGAATTGAGATTTATCCATATATATATATATTTGTTTTGTATTGTTTTAGAACAATTTCCAGTCACTGATGTTAATGCATCCATCTCATCCATACAGATGGAAGCAACACAAGTGATGGTCAGAGTGGACAGAAGCCGAGTGTGTCATTCGTGTCAGAGACAATTCTCCGGACCTGAATTTCTGCGCAGAACTACAGGAGAGCTTGTCCACACACACTGCTACAACACGAATAAAATCCAATAAACACTTCACAATGTGTTCGATTTAATTTTTTACTAAATTAATACTGCAAATCGAGCATCTACACAACACTGAGCAACATTTTATAATGAATAAAAAAGTTATAAATAAACCTCCAGAGTCTTTATATGTGGGATGTGGTACTGACCAGAAGGGTATGATTTTGAATCCCAGGTCTACCAAGCTGTCACTGCTGGGCCCCTGAGCAAGGCCCTTAACCCTTAATTGCTCAGTTGTATAAATTGTAAGCCACTCTGGATAATGGTGTCTCTTATCAAGACTACACTGTATTCTCAGAGCAGACAATGGCCGATATTTGTGTTTCATTTATCGTTTCATGTCGAATTTTCCGTTTCAGTTCAGTTCTGTACAAATTTTCGATTCGTCTCAAAGCAGCTTTACAAAACATCACAATTATAGAACAAAAAGTTGAATACTATACAAAGATTAATATTATACAAAAGTATAACATTAATATTAGACTTATATTTAAATATGTTTGTATTTATCCCTAAAGAACAAGCCTGAGGTGACTGAGGCGACTGTAACGAGGAAAAACTCCCTTAGATGGGTGAAGAAGAAACTTTTAGAGGAACCAGACTCAAAAGTGAACCTCATCCTCATTTGGGTCACACTAGAGGGTGTGATTATAACCTGTTATAAACAGCGGAGTGTGTTATTATGAATAATGTCCTTTCTACAGTCAGATACAGACCGATGACTATGTATTGATTAGGAGGTTGTTGTTGTCCTTAAAGACCACATGTAGGCATCTTCTCTTTGAATGTGTTACATCTCTAGATGCCACAGGATCCTCACAGTGTTGGCCTTTTTTTCACTGAAGGTCCGAAATCTCCACAAACTGGAGCTGGTAAATGTCTGGCACACTAAGACATGCCAACACAACCAACACACCTATCATGAATATCTCAGATCGGATCACGTGACGTATCCCATAGTAATGTGCTGGTTTGCAGTGATGTGTAACATAGAACCATGGCAATGTTAAAGTTTTTTGTTTTCCCTCGAACAATTACAGAAAACCACATCTGCGACATTGTCTACATTCCCGAGCCTTGCTTTTCTCTATATTATTTATAAATCCGTCAAACTCCTCCATCCAGGAATTTTTTTCACTGACCACGCGGATTGAATAATTACGCAACAGCCCTAAGTGCACACAAATATCAGCATAAACTGGCGGTTTTATTCCAACCCTACTGTTTTGATTTTATTGTGTATCATCTGCAGCAGTATATTGAAGCCCTAAATAAACTAAAACACAGTTTATTTTGCCAACTGGAGTGACAAACTTTCGCTTGTTTACCGTATCCCGTTCTCGCACGGCTCGGCAGCTAAGGTCAATTACAAGATAGAGGAATGTTTGTTGATTATCTTTCAGATTCGTGCCATTCCGAGTTCATTTTGGGTTTGTTTTCACAGTATATGAGGGGCACGGTGGCTTAGTGGTTAGCACATCTGCCTCACACCTTCAGGGTCGGGGTTCAATTCCTGCCTCTGCCTTGTGTTTGTCCAAAGACATGCATGGTAGGTTGATTGGCATCTCTGGAATATTGTCCGTAGTGTGTGAGTGTGTGTGAGTGAATGAGAGTGTGTGTGCCCTGTGATGGGTTGGCACTCCGTCTAGGGTGTATCCTGCCTTGACGCCCGATGACGCCTGAGATAGGCACAGGCTCCCTGTGACCCGAGGTAGTTCGGATAAGCGGTAGAGAATGAGTGAGTGCGTATATGAAGTGTGTTTGTTTGTATGCATGTATGTGTGAGGCTGTTCTACAGTAGCTGGGGTCATGATGATGCTGGAAGTGCTTCCTGGCTGCTGCAGGCAGTGATGATTTCCCTCATCCTGTGACTCAGAGATACACAATAGGATGACTAAAGGCCTGGAGAAGAGCCTGCTGGCCATGAAGGACAACCTCAGATTTAGACACACCCAATCAAAAGGACATTAAAAGGATTGGAAAAAATAAAATTCTGAGTTTGTTTTTAGGTCTCATTGGGTCATTAGATGGTCATTGGTCTCATTTATCAAGGTGGAGACAAACAAATATATTCGAACATCATTTAATGTAGCATTTTAGACAAGAAATGTGCTGTTCATGAAAATTCTGATTTTCTGAAATTGGATATTGTTGTCATTTCCTTTTGTTTTCTCTGCCCAGTGCCTTTGTTTTTGTCCTGTCTCCTGTCTACCCGAATGTGGTCACCTGTTTTGTGTTAAGCCGTGGACTAGTTTTTCTGTTTATGTGCTGTTTCTGTCCCTCGTTGTGAAATCTTATCATTCACATCATAAGTGTCATAAGTGTTTCTGTTTTTGGGTCTGTCTTCTGCTCGGCTGTGGACATTGCTCGGCCCTTCTGCTCGGCTGTGGACATTGCTTGGACCTTCTGCTCGGCTGTGGACATTGCTTGGACCTTCTGCTCGGCTGTGGACATTGCTCGGCCCTTCTGCTCGGCTGTGGACATTGCTCGGCCCTTCTGCTCGCTGTGGACATTGCTCGGCCCTTCTGCTCGGCTGTGGACATTGCTCGGCCCTTCTGCTCGGCTGTGGACATTGCTCGGCCCTTCTGCTCGCTGTGGACATTGCTCGGCCCTTCTACTCGGCTGTGGACATTGCTCGGCCCTTCTGCTCGGTTGTGGACATTGCTCGGCCCTTCTGCTCGCTGTGGACATTGTTCGGCCCTTCTGCTCGGCAGTGGACATTGCTCGGCCCTTCTGCTCGGCTGTGGACATTGCTCGGCCCTTCTACTCGGCAGTGGACATTGCTCGGCCCTTCTGCTCGGCTGTGGACATTGCTCGGCCCTTCTGCTCGGCTGTGGACATTGCTCGGCCCTTCTGCTCGGCTGTGGACGTTACTCAGCCCTCTCTGGCTGTGCTGCTGTGTGCCTTGCTGCCCCAACCTGCCTCGCTGTGTGCCTTGCTCCCACCACCTGCCTCGCCATGTGCCTTGCTCCCCCATCTGCCTCACTGTGTGCCTTGCTCCCTCCACCTGCCTCACTGTGTGCCTTGCTCCCCCACCTGACTCACTGTGTGCCTCGCTCCCCCACCTGCCTCGCCGTGTGCCTTGCTCCCTCCATCTGCCTCACCGTGTGCCTTGCTCCCCCCACCTGCCTCGCCATGTGCCTCGCTCCCCCACCTGCCTTGCTGTGTGCCTTGCTCCCCCCACCTGCTTCGCCGTGTGCCTCGCTCCCCCCTCCTGAACCTTGTACGGATTGGCACGTCCGGAGCTGCGCCTTGAGGGGGGTTGCCTTGAGCAGCGCGGAATCCTCTGTTGTCTTCGTTCTAGTCGTGTCTGATGTCGTCTTTTTCCTGTTTCATGTTTATTGGTTAATAAACACTGTTTTCTTTTAGCTATCCTGCATTTTGGTCTGTTTTATCCCCGCGTCCGTGACAAGTCCAAATCTCGCTTCCTTGTCCTGTGTCTTTCGTTGCACTTCCTGGTTTTGATGCTCGATTGTTCCCATTACCTGTCCTACTTACTTCTAATATAATGTTTGGATTGAAATAACACATGAATAAGTTTACATGCTTGTGTCCTGCCTCATCAAGGCACATATTCAAAAGAAATCCACGAATCCAAAAGTAATGGCACCATATCGATCCCCATATCTCCACCGTAGTTAAGATAACCCAGGTGCTGAGAATCAGACCCAAATGCAGGACAAAAAGACTTGCACCAAACACGGGACAAATAACATGATTTACTAAACAAAAACATGGAAATCTAAAAACACATCCAATCACACTGTACAAATATGAAATGACTGATAAAAACAAATACATCAGGACTGATATACTGTATCGGGTAAAACATTAGGATAAATGAAGAACAGATGACATGATGGGAAGACAGAACAAAAGGAAAAAATGCAGGCTACCATGATATACCTGCCAGCACCCTCTGGTGATCTGGCTAGGAACTGTTTAAGGAGCTCTTAACGCTATATATCCGATAAAAAAAGAGTTACACAGAGTCTACGATAGATGTAATGTAGTGGCCGAGCTGCACTGGTCACTGGACACTGGACATGTCTTGCGTAATCGAGCACTCAAAAACAAACTGGTACAAATTTATTTTTTCAATCCATCCTTTTAATGTTCTTTTTCCCAGGCGTGTCTCTGTCTGAGGTTGTCCATCATGGCCAGCAGGCTCTTCTCCAGGCTTCTTGTCGTCCTCTCGTGTATCTTTGCTCCCTCTGAGTCACACAGGGAACGCATCACTGCCTTCAGCAGCCAGGAAGCACTTCCAGCACACTGAGAAAATTAAAAGCCACTGTGTTTTTGTTTGGGAGATCCACCACTGTGCTCACATGACGGAGACATTTCTGTCATATATTGTGTATATTGCGGCCGGAGGCTCGAACGTGAACAATCGAACGTGAACAAATTGCACATTGGTATTTATACTGTAATCCATACGTGAAAGACAATGATGCAGCAGCGCTTTAGTCCTTTATTCTGCCCAGCTCTCACATTTAAATCTGTGCTCAAGCAAATCAGTTTCCAATTCTAAAGCTACAGTGTACACGCTAAAACAGTGGTACCTCGCTTATCGACCTTAATCCGTTCCTTAAAACCGGTCAAAATGCGAAAAGGTCGAAGAGCGAATGTAATTATCCCATAAGAAATTATGGATACCCAATTAATCCGTTCCCGACCTCCACCGCTACCCAATAATTAACAATTTTTGCCCCGTTTTTAGCAGTATTAATACTAAATAATACATAAATAATATTGTATATAATACAGTAAAAAGTATAAATTAAAAACTTTACAAAAGTAACCAAAAAAATGATTGTACTGTACTGTACTTACTCGTTAAGTCACAGTGACGGCTTGATGGAGTGGGCGGGAGGAGGCTGAGTGGTGGTATTAGTTGGAGGAGGATGAGTCCTCACTGCCAGGAGACTTTACATTTTAAACAAAGTATTGTATATACAATATATACGCACTAAATTGTTTTATTGACCGCTAAATAACACTAATATTGTTCACAAACCAAAGTTTAATTTACGATAGATGCTCTCTCCACGAAGGCTGACGCGAGACTGGGAAGATCCTTCCCCTCGCGCCACGTGGGTCGAGGTCGATAAGCCGGGATTTGGTCGTTCAGCGGGTGCAAATTTTTGCGGTCGAAAAACTGTTCGCTAAACGAAAAGGTCGATGTCCGAGCGGGTCGATAAGCGGGGAACCACCGTACCATCATCAGCGCTATTGCACTCATCATCTTGTAGGTTTCTGACTAGCTGAAATGCTGTAAATCAGCACAACTGCAACTGACAGAAAAACCTTATGCTTGAGATCGATGAAATGCTTTCTCTTATTTTATCCCAATGCAAACTAATATACTTTTATATAGTATTGAGAGATTAAATGAGCCACAGGAAAAAAAAAGACCTAAATGTTCTTGTGCCCTGCGATGGGTTGGCACTCCGTCCAGGGTGTATCCTGCCTCGATGCCCGATGACGCCTGAGATAGGCACAGGCTCCCCGTGACCCGAGAAGTTCGGATAAGCGGTAGTAAATGAATGAATGAATGAATGAATGATGTTCTTGTTCACGGGTGATCGTATGCCCATGACTAAACCTTTTTTCCTTGTGTGACCTGCAAATCTGCTCTCATTATTACCTCAGAGTAATAAGAGTCGATGTTGATTAAACCGTTTCTCTGAATCTTTCAATGCTTCGGCCCAGATGGTAATTTTACACTTCAGGAAGCAGGAAAGAGGAGAGGTAGAGAAGCAGACAGCATCTTTATAAATATCTAAGCCACAGACAGAAGCAATGGAAAAACAAGAACATTCTCTTTGCTAAATATAAAAAGCAGAGGAATTGTAAAGTGTTTACTCCTAAACTTGTTTCAGATTTATTTAAACACGAGACGAAAAAGGTGCTGAGATGGAAACGCTCGTGTTTGCGGAAGGCAGTGAGGTGCAGTACAAACAAGGGGAGATTAGTATTCGAGACAGTGTGTGTATTACTGAGACGTGTGTGTGTGTGTGTGTGTGTGTGTGTGCGTGTGTGTGTGTATGTGTATATGTGTGTGTGTGTGTGTGTGTGTGTGTGCGTGTGTGTGCGTGTGTGTGTGTGTGTGTGTGTGTGTGTGTGCGTGTGTGTGTGTATGTGTATATGTGTGTGTGTGTGTGTGTGTGTGTGTGTGTGTGTGTGTGTGTGTGTGTGTGTGTGTGTGTGTGTGTGTGTGTGTGTGCATGTGTGTGTGCGTGTGTGTGTGTATGTGTGTGTGTGTGTGGAGAGTCTGTGATTCTGAAAGTAACATTTACAGAAAATTTGGTGCATGATTGTTAATTGACCAAATGTATAGTTAGAAAATTCAGGAAATATTATAGTATTATATTATACACAATTTGACAATTTGGTGAATCAGGGAAAATTTCTGATATAATTTCTTTATTCATTCTTTATTACTTTATTCATAAGAAAATGTTTGACAAGCAGAGAAAGAGTTAAAGAAATAATTTTTTTTTACTTTTAAGTCATTTTTGCAAATCACTATAGTGATTTTATTTAAAGGTTCTTCAGAAGTTTTTCATACACGCTGGTTAGCTCTTTCCCGCCTCCGCCTTGTGTGTGTGGAGTTTGCATGTTCTCCACGTGCCTCGGGGGTTTCCTCCGGGTACTCCGGTTTCCTCCCCCGGTCCAAAGACATGCATGGTAGGTTGATTGGCATCTCTGGAAAATTGTCCGTAGTGTGTGATTGCGTGAGTGAATGAGTGTGTGTGTGCCCTGTGATGGGTTGGCACTCCGTCCAGGGTGTATCCTGCCTCGATGCCCGATGACGCCTGAGATAGACACAGGCTCCCCGTGGTTTAGTCAGGATCAGTGTCGCCTTAAGGTGATGAATCCACTACTAAGAACTGGTCTGAGAACAGTTGTTAAAGCTTTCATATTTATTTCACTATGATGATTAAACTTCACTTCACTTGTGATTGTTGAGCTTGTTGTTGAGTCATTTCTGAAAATAATCAGCTGCATAATTAATAATTAATCATTATTATGATTCTGGAAACGGAAAAAGTTTTAAAAACAGAAACCCAAAAACCACAGCACAAGGCTTGGACTTAATGACAAGGTTTCGCTCAGAAAGGCAGACACAGTAGGGTGTAAATAGACAAACACAGGCACATGGAATGAGCTAAAAAATAACAAAAACAACAAGCAGCACTCTCTGTGCTTCCAGGGATTACTGACTTTTTGATCAGAAAAGGATAATAATCGTAAATCAATTCTTTTAGTCTGTTAAATCTGTTGTAGCTACATTACCTTAGCCACCATTACGGAGCAGGTCCGTTAGCTAAACATGAAAATGAACCACATTTTTCGAGCTTGCACTTATATAAAATTCACAATAATGCACCCTTGTTATATAAGACACGACGAGAAGCCTCGATGGAAGCGTGTGTGTGTAAATCAAAGCCAGTGTGGGCTGTAAGACAAACACTGGCACCATATCAATCATATCACTATATAAAGATGTTCATGGGAACCGCTGTATAAGATGAAACGCATCCCGTCCTTTTTTAACAAACAGGCCACATCTGATTGCAGAGTGTCTCCCGTGACGCATTTTTTGGTCACGCAGTCACGAGGGCACTCTTAATTTATGACCCTTGGCTTGCGATAATGGTAAGCTTTAAAGACAGAACCTACTTTAATTTCTGCTTACCCTAAAGCGACTAATTCTATAGATGGAAAGGAATAAACACGTGCACAAATAGCTGTGAGAATGATCAAAACGTCTATTTTTTGCTCGAAGCAACGCTGTCATTTCCACAGCTTTCTTTACATTCGGTTTGGGGAAAACACACCACCAGGGGAGTGTAAGAGCTCAAACCACGGCAGACACGAGGGGGGTGGGACGAGACCACAGGCTCCTGCAGAATAGCGTGTGGAGAAAAGCCACAGTGCGGACACACTTACTCACCATACACACACACACACACACACACACACACACACACACACACACACACACACACACACACACACACACACAGCTGGCCTGCCTGCTTCCTGAACAGTGTGAGCAGTGTCACCCTTCCATCCACAACAGCAGGAAGGAGACGTTTCCTCTCAATATGTTCCGAATGTGGCGATTAATTCCCTAAAACTTCAGCTCTGAGAATAACCAAACCCAATCGGCGGTTTATTTTCATTCTAACGCGCTTTTGTTCATGAAGTAAGAAATTACACAGGGGACTTGTGTGGCAGGTGGTTCGAGACACCGATCTACGTCCTGGCATGAGCTTGTAAGCTTTCAAGTTGGCCTAATGGATAAAGTGTCTGACTTTGGAGAAGAAGGTAGAGGGTTCGAGTCCCGTGGTGGACGTTTGTTCCTAAAAAAAAAAAGTACAAGGAACTGCTGCTATTTTATTTAGGGGGGCAGTGGTGGCTCAACTTCTTAAGGCTCAGGGGTTGTTGATTGGAGGATCGGGGTTCAAGGCCCAGCACAGCCAAGCCGCCACTGCTGGGCCCTTAAGCAAGGCCTTCAACCCTCCCTGCTCCAGGGGCACTGTATCATAGCTGCCCCTGCACTCTGACCCCAACCTCCTTAGTTGGGGTATGTGAAGTAAAGAATTCCACTGTGCTGTAATGTATATGTGGCGATAATAAAGGCTTCTGTGCCCCATTCTAAAGGCTTCTTGGAGGAGCTCCATTCGAGTGACACTTTAATAGAAACACCTTCGTGCTCATTCATGCAAATAGCCAATCATGTACTGTAGCTAGACATATTGTTTATACTCATATTTACTCCTAATTTTTTTACGGCACTTTCCACTTATGTAGCTTTAAAAAATACTATTTAAATTTCACAGTTTGAAAGCTACAGGTATATACAATGTATAATTTTTATAAAGTGTTTAGTACTTTGAGAATCAATGAATTATCTTTGATACAGTGACGTTTTGTAAGGAAGGAGTCTCCAGGGTCAAGTAATTTCTAATTTAGTTAAGCTGAGCCGAGCAACTGTTTATAGCTGCTATATAAGTGATATCTGCAGCTATGATGCATTCGAGTCATGGAAAGATCGTATTTAGGAGTTGAACGCACATGAACGCTACTAAAGAGTCTCAATTACGAGTGGGAATTTTTGGATTTTCGTTAAGCTCAGGGTTTCCACATTTGGTAGCGTGTCAGTAAGAAAACATGGTGGACGTATGGAGTTAGGAATAAATTGTTGCAGTTGAAGGTTTACTCATCTCAGAAGCTGATTTCGGTCATTTTCTAGAGGTTTCTAGAATAATTAAGACATCACACAACTTGACACCTGCACCATGACACATGAAGCTGTAATTACAACTTTCCCAGCTCGTAAGTACGAACTTACCAGTAGGACGTGAACACACAGTAACTAGTTTTAATTGAAAATTGAGATCAACCTGGAAACAGTCATCTGTTCTAGTGTTACTACAGTAGGTAGGGAGAATCGATGCAGCTAATGCGAGTCTGAGAAGAAAGTATGATATTAAATATAACATGATTCCAGTCCCAGTAGAAAATTAGCTGCATTTCTTCACACTATGGCACCATATTACTGACTGGATTTTTCCAACAGTGTTTGTACGGAGCTAAGGAATCACCAAACATCCAGCCAGCAGTTTTCCTTGTCTTAAAAGCCTCACGTAATAAGATGTGGGTGTTCACTAATTCTTGGAGAGATGGAACGATGCACTTTACCATCTGTCACAGCACAGAGACAAATACGTCATCGGAGACAACGGTTCTATGGTTTTATTGCTGACCGTGTAGCTGCTCAAAGCGAGCATATACAGTATTTCCCATTTAATTTGTCGCAGTAAAAGTTTTTTTTTCTGACTCATGGCTGTGATGTTTAATGCTGGTCGTGAATATATGAAGTGCTTAAATGTTTCTGCATACTCTCAGCCTCCGAAGCCCCGCCCACTGAGTGTTTAATATTCCGTATTTTGTGCACGTTTCTGGCCACGAGCTTCAAAATCGTGTGTTGAAATTTGTTCCAAAACTTTTCGACACCTCTGTATTAACGGTTTCATATTAACGAGGCATTCTATAATTACTGAGGCAATTTAGAGACACCTATCTACATACTGGCATGAGCTTGTGCTTGTGAGGTGCTTGACGGAGCTCCATTTGGAGGACACTTCAATAGAAGCACATTCACGCTCATTTCCATACTCATATTTACTCCTAATTTGAATATTTCAACTAAATATAAAATTAAATGCAAACACAATTGGTGTGAGGCTTGAAATCAGGAATTTTTCATGGCACTTTTGACGTATTTAGATTGAAATATACTATTTGAATTTACTTGCGGTTGAGATTCATGCTCGAGAGAAACATCTCCATAGTTCAGAAGTTTCCAAAAAGATATAAAAATAGACAGAAATATCCCCATGTGAGGGATTTTCTCCAAGCAGCCACCCAGACAGTGTGTAATTTTACAATGCAGTACATACAGTAAGACAATGAAATAAACCTGAATAAATGTAGAGGACACAGTAACTACATTGAACATCTTAGGTCAATAGGTTGCATGCTATTTCCAGGCCTCTCTAAAGGCAAGATGGGGAAAAGAAAACACCTCAAAAATGTATGTGGCTCTCAGGAAGGCTCTGATGAATATTTTGAGCTAACCGTGTCTGGATCCAAATATACGTCCTTAAGGAACAGGTAAATTTAGCTGTACGAACAGGCCGCAGTTCTGCGCTTGACTTCGAGTCATCTAGAACTAGATGTTTTTCTGATACCAAAGAGTTATTAACTTAATGATCTGTTTCAGAGGCAGAGGCCGTATGAGGTTTAATTGATGTCCAAAATAGCTTTAATTAGCCACCTTCTCCCTCACATGACGTTCGGCCGATTAATCGAGGCTTCGCTGAAAAAAAAAAAAACGCTGCATTTTTACGATTTCAATCCAGATACACTGAGAACTCATGAACCCGAGCGTATTATACAAACTCTCCTTTACTATGGTTCATTCCTCGTTCCGGGATCGACTCCAAGCTTTGCTGCTGACTCATGAGGCTTGCAAAGTCCACAGTGCAGCTTTAGTTCTGCTCTATTACAGGCACTTTGCGGTTCTTTCGGAGGTGTGTCTGTTTGAGACGGGGGGAGCGCGTACGCAGCAAGTGCAGGTCTTTTAGATACTTCAAATGCTCCCGATTTCACTTTAAACAAATGTTTAAACAAACAGATTTGTTTCAGCCGTTCTAGTCGAATCTTTGCTTAAACCCTTAAAACTCTCACAAAGTCAGAATAACAGCATCTTTCTAAAAAACAACAAAACTCCAGTGTTACAAGCTGAAGCTAACTGTGTTTGATGTGCCTTTACTCACTTAATGCTAGTCATTTAGTCGACGTTAGCCGCACGGCAGTAAATATGAGGATTAAATCCATCTGGAATGTAGCGTTCATGATTACAGACTTAACGCCATCTGAGTTACAATCAAGTTCTTACAAAGCTAACGTCACACATGCCGTAAATTAGATAGTCGACGCTGCCAAACTCCACACGTGCATGTGTTAAACTAGGAAAGTCGTCTGTCGGCGTCACTAAAGATGGGCTTCGTTTAAGGCAGAAGGAGCTGTGAAAGTTAGAGTCGATATTTAGACTTAGATTCTTACACTGTCTGTTTTACACTCGAGGTCCTGGCTTAAAGGATGCTTATATTTAAGGGGAATTTTGAAGCATTGAAGCGTTAGTTACTAGCTTAATATTTGCTTATAGTTACATTTTCCCGTTTGGGGTCACCACAGCGAATCATCTGTTTCCACCTAACTCTATCCTCTGCATCTTCTACTCTCACACCAATTACCTTCATGTCCTCATTTAACACATCCATATATCTTCTCTTTGGCCTTCCTCTTGACCTCTTACCTGGCAGCTCCATCTCCAGCATCCTTCTGGATGTCCCCAAAACAGCCAACCTGAGCTGTCCCTCTGATGTGCTCGTTCCTAATCCTGTCCATCCTTGTCCCCAAAACAGCCAACCTGAGCTGTCCCTCTGATGTGCTCTTTCCTAATCCTGTCCATCCTCGTCACTCCTGAAGAGAACCTCAAACATCCTCATCTCTGCTACCTCCAACTCTTTTTCTCCCTGATACAGTTTCTAACCCTTACATTTCCTTTAGTTCTTTGGTTTCAAAGCAGCGGAGAACTAGAAGTAGCACATACACGCGACTGTCAAATAGATCGCGCAGATAATAAAATTAATACAAATTATAAAATGATCGTCGAGGGCCCCTCACATGCCAGGGCCGTATGTACTCAGTCACCGTTTTCCCCCCACTTACGACGCCCGTGGACACAACACTCCAGTCAACTGATGATTCACGTGTTTAAAAGTGGGATGTGTTAGCCTAGTGGTTAAGGTGTTGGATTACTGATCGGATGGTCATGAGTTCTAATCCCAGCTCTACCAAGCTTCCGCTGTTGTGCCCCTGAGCCCGGCCCTTTACCTTAAGTCACTCTGGTAAAAGTTGCTTGTTTTAGGCCAGAGGCCTTTCCTGATGCAACACTCTCTATGTATCCAGGCTTGAATTGTTCCTCAGCAACTATTATAAGAGACACTTTATGCTTCAGACAAAATCAGTATAAACTCAGACTCCATAATAGGAGAGGATTTTATCCAGGCTTTGAAAGTTTCTAGATTGTGAAATCGAACGAAACGAAATCTCTTAAATTGCAGAAAAACTATTTCCCAAGCACCAAATCGTCACAGCTTAAGAGAAAACAAAAGCACTTTCACTGTCTGAGGCGTCACACAAGAGACAGTTTGATCAGCCAGACTTCGATCGCTTTAAAGCAAAGCGCTGTTTATTTCTGATTGGTCAGAAGTTTGTTGATTGATTCTCTGTAACAGAAGCTCTGACATTTGTTCCGCTGTTCACAGATTAAATATTTAATATTACTTCGAATGTTTACGTTTTTAAAGCCTGTGTTGTTGATAGGGTGCAGTTTTCTGAGAGGAGATGCTTTTAATGCCTTTTTGGTCTGAGTGGAGTCTCCAAGATTTTCAGGATTTCTCTGCATGACTAGCTGTATTTTCTTTTCTTGTCTTATAAAATTAAACAACAGAGGTTATGTTTATTCCTTATTCCTTAACATTTGTGTTAGCATTGTTGCCTTACGCCTCTAGTTTTGGGGGTTTGATTCCTGTCTCCGACCCTTTGTTTGCATAGATTTTGGATGTTCTACCTATGCATTGGGAGTTTCCTCTGGGTTCTCCAGTTCCCATAAACAGTCCAAAGACACGATTGGCTAGGTGGAATTTCTAAATTGTGTTTGATTGGGCCTTGTGATGGGCCATGGACTTGTTCTCCAGGTTCTTCATGAACCTGAGTAGGAGTTGTGTTTGGTAAAGATCACTGACCACATTTTACCCAAATACAAAGTATTTGTTTAATTTCCATTTATTCATTTGTGTGTGTGTGTGTGTGTGTGTGTGTGTGTGTGTGTGTGTGTGTGTGTGTGTGTGTGTGTGTGTGTGTGTGTGTGTGTGAGAGAGAGAGAGAGAGAGAGAGAGAGAGAGAGAGAGAGAGAGAGAGAGAGAGAGAGATTATGACTGGTGGTGTTTGTTGTAAGTGTTTGTTGCCTTTTTTGGACTCCTTTATCATGTGTAATCTTGCTCCCATATAAAGCAGTTCAGCTCAAACCCAAACATTTTTAGGGTCATGATTGAGGACAATGTCCCGTCCCGTGAGGTTTTTGTTCAAACCGACCATCGAAAATACCCTCGCTAATGAATGTTTTTTGTTCATTGGTTGTTGTGTTAAATTTTACCCAGATAGTGCTATTTTCTGATTGGCTATTGTGTAGCCTCTTTTTTTTGATTGGCTGATAAGTGTCAGGCTCGACTATGGCCCGGTTCCATAGAGACAGCGGTGCGGACTGATACATTTTCGGCTCTGTGGCAAATTAAATATATGATAAATAGTCAAAAAGTTTTTCTGCATGAGAAATACGATGTGTGGCGGATGAGCGTGACAAAAGACCGAAATACGTGACTGTCACTCTCAATGCGTGATACTTGACAGCCCTGGAAATTGCTGTAGTAAGACCAATAAAACACTTATAGGAAAATAATTCATCAGACCAAATCACACCACACATGCGCAAAAGTTCCTAACAGCGGCTCAAGAGCATATTTAGACCTAAATTAGTTGACTAGATTTCAAACCGTCTTGGGAAGAGGTGCTTGTGCTCAGCCCAGGTTACAGACTTATTAGCAAAAGTTAGAATTAATTGAGTAACTCTAAATGGATAAACATGTCAGTATAAAATTACCATACAGATATTAATTTATAAGCTTTATGAATCCAGGTATCTCCCATCAACAGATTTAGACTTGTTTCTGAACATGTAGCTATATTTTTGTGTCTTATTCCACCAACTGACTGTGTTTCAGGAACATCTGAGTGGAAAGAAGCTCACACGCCGAGTATGACGTTGCTCTCCAGGCCAGTGAGCTCATGTGTGGATGGTCCAAGAAGACTGGGTGGATGTCAGTCTTAAAACACGCACACACACACGCACACACACATACTGTACACACACACACACACACACACACACACACACTGCTCATAATCTCAGGCTCCGGCACACTTCTGGCCTTTAATTAGGAAAAAGGGTGTTTTACACAAATGTCATGGAGCCTCAAAGATAATGGAGGGTGAATGTATAGCTCACAGCAGGTTTCCAAATAAAAAGAATATAATTTGGTTAATTTCATTATAATTTGCTAAACTGCAAACCCCGGTCGAAGTTAAAAAAAAATTATATATCTACAGTATGGCTGGGATGAAAATGGTCAGAAAGGGTGCGATGTTTTAGTTAGTTTTAAATAACTCACTCAAAGGACTAACTACAATTTGTCCTTTCATGTATGGCTTCGTTATGCGTCTTTTCTCCTTCCTTGTTCATGCGTATTTGCAATCGAACATTAGAGAAATAAATCTTTTCTTTAATTGTTCTTTAAAATTTAGGGCTGGCTTTTAAAATCTAGCATTTATGTCTCAAAAAAAATAATAGATAAACATAGAATAAAATACAGGACAGAAACATGCTGTTCTAGGAAAATAATCAATGTTGGTGCCTCCACAAAGTTCTTCCTTGTTCTCACTCAGGGTCTTAAAGCTTTACACAATTATTCCCTTTTCATTCCGCCTCTTTTTTTATTCTCTCTATAAAAGATGAAACAGAAGTGAAAAAATCTTCTGAACTGAAGACTTTCCAGTGAAGGAAAGCTTCCTGATTTGACACCGGCGTCTGCTTTTATCAATAATAAATAAAAAGGTTAGAAGTACGGACAGAGCTGCCGTACTTGAGGATGTGGTAGCCTAGTAGTTAAGGTGTTGGGCTACCAATCGGAAGTTTGTGAGTTTGGTTGTCTATGTTCACCAAGCCGCCACTGCTGGGCCCCTGAGCAAGGCCCTTAACCCTCAACTGCTCAGATGTATAAAAAAAAAATAAGATTAAATGTAAGTCGCTGGTAAATGCTGTAAATGTAAATGTTATAGAAAAAAGAATCGACACAATCAGACCTAGCAGAAGTGGTATATTCATCTCTTTCTTGATGTGCATTAGAGTACTGAGTTTGAATCTTCTTCTGCAGGTAATTTTCAGGACTTTCGGGGGAAGTACCTGCTATAAAGTTCCCTCACTGTCATTACGATGCTGCACCAGTCTGGATTTGCTTTAGGGGATAGTTAGGTAATTTAGCAATTGCACTGTTCTCACTCCCACAATCCTCTGCACATATTATTAGCTTGTCTCCACATAAAACGAATGAGGATAAACATTTCAACATCATTAAAGTCTGGAAGCACAACAAATATAAGTCTAATTTACCTTATTTGGGCATTACCAAATATGGTATTTTTAAATGTTTTAGAAGGGATAAGCCCTAGATTAGATAAAAAAAACCCTAGAAAGATCTTATTTGTTGAAACAATGGACTTGAGTGTGTTCCTGTGTGTATGCATAATGATGTTCTGCATTTAATCAGACCCTATGTTAAATGGCACAACCATAACATTTCCAGCATTTGGCAGACGCCCTTATCCAGGGCGACTTAACCAGAGGGCCCAACAGTGGCAGCTTGGTGGACCTGGGATCGAACTCACAACCTTCTGATTGGTAGCCCAACACCACACGCCCTGTTACTGATAGGTAGGAGATTTTTTTAGCTTTACAATTTAATGTAGGGGGGGGCACGGTGGCTTAGTGGTGAGCACGTTCGCCTCACACCTCCGGGTTGGTGGTTCGATTCCCGCCTCCGCCTTGTGTGTGTGAAGTTTGCATGTTCTCCACGTGCCTCGGGGGTTTCCTCCGGGTACTCCGGTTTCCTCCCCCGGTCCAAAGACATGCATGGTAGGTTGATTGGCATCTCTGGAAAATTGTCTGTAGTGTGTGAGTGTGTGAGTGAATGAGAGTGTGTGTGTGCCCTGCGATGGGTTGGCACTCCGTCCAGGGTGTATCCTGCCTCGATGCCCGATGACGCCTGAGATAGACACAGGCTCCCTGTGACCCGAGGTAGTTTGGATAAGCGGTAGAAAATGAATGAATGAATGAATGAATGAATGAATGAATGAATGAAGGATAAGCTGTTATACAAAAACTTCATGTGGAAGAAACAAATAATGAATAGGCACAGGCTCCCCGTGACCCGAGAAGTTCGGATAAAGCGGTAGAAAAAGAACGAATGAATGAATTTAATATAAAAAGCAGCTGTCACTGTATATCTGGATTCTTTCCTTAATGGCCCGAAGTAATTTATTTTCAGTCCTAAAGACTGAAGCAAAGCAAATTTACAAAGATGTGATTGCTCTGTCCTCAAAAACCATCCACACAGGCTTCAATTATTCTCCTTTTGGAATGAAATGGAGATGATCTCATCTCAGTATATCATCACACATCAGATCCTAATCTCACATCATATTCTTATCCCTTACCTTAGATTAAAAAAAGAATCCAAATGATGTGTTTTCTTTGGATTTTACCACAGAGAAAGCCACAAGATCTATTCATAGCATAACACGTTTATGATAGCGCACACTAACTGAAGGTCCCAGCGCTGATACACAAAAATCCATATCATGAGGTGTTTTGAAAGTAACTTAAACACAAGAGCGGTTTAATTCTCTCAAGTGGTCATGAGGGAGACAGAAATCTAAACTGTGTTTGGAATGAAGCCCGTTGGTTTGGTCTGTGAACACAAAGAATTCTCTGTTAGTGCGAGGATGTATTTTGGGCCAGAATGCTTTGAGATGCCGATAATGAAACAGAGTGAGAAAATGTTTTAAAGGCGATTTGACTGCAATTGTCTGTTTTCACTCGGAATGTGCGTAGCACAGTAAGTCTGGAGTTTTTATTTCTACCACCAATTGTTGAACACCTACCAAACATAACTAAAAAAAAAAAGGCAGGCCAAAACTGCTTGGAAGAATATCGTAGTAAATTGTTTGAGTTTCCTTATTTACCCACATTTACCCACAAACCCCTCCATATGGCCACAAAATGGCCTCCTTTGAATTTATAAACACATCTGTACAAATTTCTGAAGTACCGCCAAAACCCAAAGATGCTTCTGATGTCTGACTCAAACACACAGAATGACAACAGAAAAATAAGATGATCATTTAAAGAGACAGTTCATGATATACATTCACCCAAACTGAACAGGTGACTATCAAAAAAAATAAATAAAAATCACCTTGTATTTCTTCTGGTCTTCACTTAAAGGCAGGGTCTCCGATGTTTGAAAGCCAATGTTGACATCTGAAATCACCCAAACAAACACGCCCCTAACCCAAATGGGTCCCACCCCTGTACCGATAGCTCCGCCCACACATACATACGTAACCCAGGTGACTAATGAAAAGAAATGTGTCTTTATCATAGCTGAAGGGAAGAACAATACGATTGCAGATAAACAAACAAACAAAAATGCCACACAAGCATAATCATGTAAAGGACAAAGGCATATATTAGTTCTGTGTAACAAAGCAAAACCAACGTTACTCACCTATCGAGAAGGAAAAAAGCGCCTCGGCGTCTTAAGTAAAGTCGGCCACATATTCACAGGTCGGAGTTTCCAGAGTCAATAACTCCTGAGCTAAACGCTGTTACTACACAAAACGCGGTTGTAGCTGCCTCTCTACATTACTACGATAGAAAAGAGGTGTTATTTGTGTAGTAACAGCGTTTAGCTCAGGAGTTATTGACCCGGGAAACTCCAATCTGTGAATATGTGGCCAACTTCCTGCTCCTTCAGTTCTCTCCAGCGCTGGAAAGCTGATCCTATATTAACACGTCCAACTTCTTGCCTTATCGTAAGCCTTTCTTCGCTTTCTTTGTTTTTATCCTCCATGTCAATGTTAAAACCGCTTTCTGCTAATGTCACACATGCGCACTGAACACTCTCTCCGCCACCCTAAAACTAAAACTAAAGGTATAAAATTTACTTTCATAAATAAACAATAAAAATTACGTTAAAATGCAGGACATGTCATCGATGGGAAAGAAAGTTATTTATCAGTTTGATCCAAGAGCGATTTTTTTTTACTTTGCTTTTACACGTTGTGCGTTGTAGTCTTTCAGAAGTGCGTCTTCAGCTGTCTGCTTTATTTGAACGGAGAAACACAGGAACGCGCAGCGTGCACGCGCAGTCAGAGCTGCAGGCGTTTATCTATAACGTTATTCGGCGGAAAGACGGCAACCAAAAGCAGTGAAATTTCACAATTCTTATTACCAGAGTTGTCATATAATATATAATATAAAACTCTTCTTGTGTTAAATTCTCAATTAGGGCTAAGCCCCCTTAAAGATGAAATCCTAGAACCGCCCCTGGATTGTATATTATGATTCTATACAAAAAGACTCTGGCTGCTGCTTGATTGGAATGAACACCTGGAGATCTTTGCCGATCAGATTGACCTAATATATCACTTAATGCGATGTCACCGGGTAGCTGAAATAAACCTGCTAGCTGCGCTGTTCAATATACGAGAGCTTACAGATGCTTTAGATTGATTAGCCTTCCTCTGATTGACACCCAATTCTTAATTTGACTTAATTCTTGGCTACATGAATCTATGTTTGTACAAAATCTGTCATTCATTTAAAGGAATAGATGGTTGGATGGAAGCGCCATAGCAAGAATTAAAAAATCTTATTGAAACAACCCCTTTTATTGAAAATCCCCAATTTCTCTCGACCTTTAGATCTAAAAGTGCTGGGACTCCTGTTATGATACTTAAAACCCTCTAGCGCTAAAATAGATGCATGCAGTAGTATATCAAATCTAAGGTCAAATCCAAAAATGGGTTGTTGAGATTAACCAAAACCATAACTGCTATCACTGCTATAGAAGACAAGCTCAGAAATGACGTTCAAATTATCATGCGCCGAGAAAGGGAAAGTCTTAATTGTGGATCTGAAATGGCGAACACATATTCAGCTGTGGTTACTGACATGCCACACTAGCACAAAGTGAAATTACAGAGATAAATCAAAACTCCGAAAGGCTTTTTCATTGGATTGTATAATGTCAAGCTCAGTTTCGAACAGTCTATATCAAGGTTAGCACAGTCTATGACCGTCTTATTGCCTCTCAGAATTAACCCGCTACATATTCCAACAACCTGTCAGGGGGAGTCAGACTTCTGGAGAGGCAATTGTGGTTTCTGAAGAGAATCACAATTTGTTTAATGGGGCAACCGATGACTGTGGACATCTGTCTGGAAAGTTCTCTGGGGTTTAGGCACATTTGTTTTGGTGTTTGTTCAAATGTAGATACAATGGAGGTTGTGGAAAGAGGAATAACCATAAAGGCTATCTATCTATCTTTCTATCTATCAAGTTCATCTATCTATCTATCTATCTATCTATCTATCTATCTATCTATCTATCTATCTATCTATCTATCTATCTATCTATCTATCTATCTATCTATCTATCTATCTATCTTCTTCATGCATCTATCTATCTATCTATCTATCTATCTATCTATCTATCTATCTATCTATCTATCTATCTATCTATCTATCTATCTATCTTGTTCATGCATCTATCTATCTATCTATCTATCTATCTATCTATCTATCTATCTATCTATCTATCTATCTATCTATCTATCTTGTTCATGCATCTATCTATCTATCTATCTATCTATCTATCTATCTATCTATCTATCTATCTATCTATCTATCTATCTATCTATCTATCTATCTATCTAGTTCATCTATCTATCTATCTATCTATCTATCTATCTATCTATCTATCTATCTATCTATCTATCTATCTATCTATCTATCTATCTATCTATCTATCTATCTATCTTGTTCATGCATCTATCTATCTATCTATCTATCTATCTATCTATCTATCTATCTATCTATCTATCTATCTATCTATCTATCTATCAATCCATCCATCCATCCATCCATCTATCCATCCAACCATCCATCCATCCCAGGCCAAGCTCATTGACATAGCTGCTTTTGTCTTTTAAAACAAAGTCCACAGATGTTTTAAAGCCACAAAGTATTTGCTTTCCTTTTACTGAAGTTTAAAAATGTTGCATACTGCACTGTTAAACATTTTACTTAGCTCAATTAAAGGCATGCTTTTTACCCGGGTTGCCAGATTGTGTTTTACACATTTGGATATTATTATAACAACCAAAATGGAAAGTATGCTGACCTACAGTATCTATCTATCTATCTATCTATCTATCTATCTATCTATCTATCTATCTATCTATCTATCTATCTATCTATCTATCTATCTATCTATCTGTCTGTCTGTCTATCTATCTATCTATCTATCTATCTATCTATCTATCTATCTATCTATCTATCTATCTATCTATCTATCTAGGGTTGTCAGAAGATTTTGCAGATGACATTTAAGGTTCCTTAAGTTTGTGCAGTTAGCAAACAGTATTAGTAACTCTGCACCATTCCATCACAGTTAATAACCAGCTCCAAAAGCTGATGTTTTTTCTTAGCACAATTGACCTGCTCAAATCATACAGTACACTGATCAGAAAAGAAATATCCCATTTATATAAAGTGTTTCCTGAGTAAATAAATAGTGGCCTGGGTATATATTCAATTACATGAATTGTCAGTGGACTGGACCCAGTAATCCCTCACATAAAGTAATTAAATAAATGATGGATTACAGTTCAGTAGTGTTGTGATCTGGTGCCTCCAGCCTTGGAGAAACTTGGAGAAACCACATTTTCAGTAATTTGACCTTCACAACAGGGGCGATTTTAGGGTCAGAGCTTTAAGGGTGCTGAGCACCCAATGAGCCCCACTGCCACCACCCACCCTCTTTTCACACAAAAACAAAAAATATACCTATTGAAAAATAACTTTATCATTTTAACATTTTTTTTTCTTTTTTTTTTGAGACCTTTTCAGAACACCAGCTGTCACCAGCTTTCACACCAGCTTTCACGCTCTATCAGTTAATAAACAGGACAGCATGCGTCTTGCAGAAGAACATTGTAACCGGCGCTACTTCTCTCCGTTTATGACTATGGACGAGTCAACCAGGTCCTGTGCTACTCCACAGCGGCGGTGACCGCTGGACTAAAATAGTCAGAGAATAAACACTTATTGTAGGTGTTTACAACATTTCTTACTCCAAGTTTGAGGGGTGCTGAGCTCCTTTTTAAAAAGGGGTCTAGCCTCGTTCATGCTTCACAACCTGAAACTTGAAGGGGCTGAGAGATGGAAAATTTAATGCATTTTAATGCATTTCACATCATTCATATCATTGACAACCTATGAACCTGATATGGATCAGTCCTTTGCAGAACTGAAACAAACCTTCACCATGGTGCCTATCCTTATACATCCAGAACCTATTCTGCTCTTTATAGTACAGGTAAACACCTCTGAGGAGGAGGGTTATTATCCCAAGCCAGGGATTGTTGGTTTGAGAGGTGCAGTGGTTTATAAATGGTTAAGTCTATAGGTTGCTGATCAGAAGGTTGGTCTTCAAGTTGTTGCCACTGTTGGGCTCTTAAGCAAAGTCCTTATGGGATGCCCCTGAGCTCTGATCCCTACTTATAAAGAAAACAATTTCACTCTAATGTATATGTGACTTATTAAAAGCTTCCTTTCTTTTTCATTTATTTAGTTTCTATTAAAACGGTTTGTCATCTTTCTATAAACCTGATGGCGGAAATAAGGCAAAAAAGGACTTTACTCAAGAACCAACACATGGCATTTTAATGGTCAACACTTAAAGAATCGTAATGTGTTATTTCTGGGCTTTCCTTTGTTTATAGAAGGATTTAAAGTGATACTTTTCACAATTGCCTCATTAACTTCAGTCTGTTTGCTCAGCAATTTTTTTGTTCATTATGGCCTATAAAGAAAGTCGTCCAGTCATCCAGGATAGTATAAATCATGCAAGGTATCATATCTTGGCACAGCTAGGTTTTAAAATAATCTTACTTTTCACATTTGCCTCATTAACATCAGTCTGTCTGTTTGCTCAGCAATTCTCATTTTTTTTCTGATTGCCCCTGTGTTTTGGCTCTTCAGCTTTCAACCAAACAGTCATTACTGAGTAAACGACTACATGCACATTTAGTGTGTGAGTTAGTACACAGCCCGACTGCACCGTACGTTCCGTGGCTATCATTTTAACCATGATTCATGACTAAATATAATGAGGGGTACATTAGGGGTTACACATCCTCTGCTTATGAATCCCACCCCTGAGACAGCTTCACTTCCGGATACATTTCTAGATATGACCCTGTAATTACCCCAACAATCACTGTGAGAGGGGCCCATACACCCTTCCATTCATAAAACTCAAACCGGCTTTTAGTGGTGGAGTGAGTTTATTGAAAGCTTAAATTTGTTTCCCAATCTAGATGAGATATCTTTAGCGCAAACTCTCTGCGCCTGCTGCATCTTGCATTAACCAGCAATTACAACTTGTTCTCTTCTTGGGTAAGGGAGATCACTGCTTACCGGCAGACAAAAACCAGAAATATCTATGCTTGGGTCTGAAATACAAAATTAGCATGAGTGATCTGGTTTTCCAGGCATAGCTCAAATCATACATTGGTCAGTCAAGAAATACACCATTTATATAAAGTGTTTCCCCTTTATGTGTTTCACTTTAATTTGTTTAAAGTGTTTCGGCAAGTTTAAATATATAGTGCTAACATGATTTGACAAGTGGTCCGTACCCAGTAATCCCTTAAATAACTGAATAATTGGTCCAATCAGTAGAGGTTTGGTGCAAGCATGTACACTGTTACCCCATTGTTATTGCTTAGAGCATGGATGCTAGTGCTAATGCTACTGTAGTTCACTTTCTATGAGAAAAGAAAGAAACCTTGGCTCTAGTATTAATTAGTATTTTTAAGATTCCGTGAAATGAATGGAGATGATTGAGAGCCTTCTACAGTATTTATGGCTTAGACTTTGGGGTCTTCCCTTAATCTAGCTTCGCTGTAAAACTACTTTTCATTGTGTAGCTTCTGTGAAGAATAAGTTTAATGAAGCTTTAATTGTAGCTTACCTAATTACATTTTTAAAGTAGCTTACACAGCAAAATACCCGTAAACGAGTCTTTAATTTAAGGTTATTCTGAGCTGTATTACAGGGATTTAATTAAATTCCTACTATATTAGAATGGACAGACTTTTTGCACAAATTAGCAATAAAAAATCTAGGAATGAATCATCAACCAATCATCAAATACTAGCCATTTATCTGACATTGGCTTGCAAGTATTAAGTTATTTGGTTATGTAGAATTATGGGGAGTAAAAAATCATGTGAGTATTTTTAACTTTCCAAAAGGCTTTTACTTCCTATTCAGAAATTTGGAAAACCTGAATTTGGGGTTACCGCAAATGACAGTCATGGGCCCAACCTAGAAACCTTAACCATTTAACTGAATCATTGTTATAGGGTTCTAAAAAAAAAAGTGACGTGACATACGGCTAAGTACGGTGACCCATACTCAGAATTTGTTCTCTGCATTTAACCCATCCAAAGCGCACACACATAGCAGTGAACACACACACATCGTGCCTCAGTCGTGGCTGGCCCGAGACTCGAACCCACAACCTTAGGGTTACGAGTCAGACTCTATAACCATTAGGCCACGACTTCCCCCCGTTTTCGCGTAACACAAGTTATGGGGTCAGAGCGCAGGGTCAAGCCATAGGACGGCACCCCTGGAGCAGGTGAGGTTAAGGGCCTTGCCCAAGTACCCAATGTTGATGTCTCACAGCAGCTTGTGGACTCGAACCCCAACCTTCTGATCATATAACCTTCAAGAGCTACCTTTAATAGACATCCAGAAAACCGGGTTTTGTCCAGTTGTGGTAATGTAATCAAAAGTAACCAGATTTAAGGTTTAAGGTACATAAGGGTAAGTTGTGTTGGTAAGTGGTGTGGGTACATTGATGAAAGGTATGTCAGGCATTTTACATACCAAAATTGACAGTTATGTACAACTGATATACTGTAAAAGCATTAGATCATATTGGTTGCTTTTTAAACTTTGACAGAAATCTTAAATCTGGTCACTTTTGAAATTGCCACCACTGACCCCTAATCTAAAGGTTTTACCTATGTAATAGTTTTCTGGTTGTCTTTTGGGGAGAACCCATCGTAATGGGTAAGTACTCTGTTGTACAGTTCTACATAGAACTTTTTGCTTAGTTAGATAACCAAAAAGCTTTAACAGATTTCTTAGAGAGTCAAACCAGAACACCCTTTATGGCTTTCTAGGTTCATAGAGTGGCCAGACTTGAGGTTTAAGATACATTAGCGATATTTGAGTTAATAATTTGTAGACTTTGATGAGAAAGTATTAAGCAGTTTATATGCTAAAATTTAAAATGGTGTAAAAGAAAAATCGTTAGGCCATCCTTGAAAATATTCTTGTTTGCCGTAACCCGACCGACCCTGCCAATTTAGGACCGACTCAATTTTTTTTTTTTTTGCTTTAAGTCCGACCGACTTGCCGGATTTAAATTTGCGTTAAGACAAACTAATTTTTTTTTACTCTTTAAACAACTAATACAAAAGCAATAAAATAATAATAATTATATTTTAGTAAGTATTGTAAATATAAATTGCCTAAGCTTACATACAAACGAAGGCTACGTTCTTTCTTTTAAATAAAAACCCGTGACATCATCTATGTTTACACTATTGGTTACCGGATGTCACACTATGGCCTGTGCGTTCGCTTCGTCTCATTCTCTCATTCACTGTCAGATTCGACGGTTC
Source organism: Tachysurus fulvidraco (assembly GCF_022655615.1). Classification (NCBI taxonomy): domain Eukaryota; kingdom Metazoa; phylum Chordata; class Actinopteri; order Siluriformes; family Bagridae; genus Tachysurus; species Tachysurus fulvidraco. Next base: position 3,046,743 of record NC_062529.1, read on the forward strand.
GCGCTCGGTAATGATGGCTGCGGCTGCAGTAAACAAAATGTTCGCGGTCACCGTTCAAAGTCATACGGGTTCGGCCGCCATAATACATCTAAAAAATTCATTAAAACAGCTCGACACTGCTTTCATTTGGCAGAAAGTTCTGGAAAAACTGTGCCCAGCATCAAAATGAGGTTTGCAATGATGCGCCCGAAGGCACGGGTTGAAGACCCAGTCAGTGACGTCACGATATGCTAATTTGTTTGAATTCAGACCTAAGTAATCACCATCACCAAAATTTTACTTTTTTTTTTAACACTGAAACTTAAAAATATAGACCTACCTACAAACCCTTTTTATTATTTTTTTTACTGTTACTGCAAACCAAAATATTTTTAAGGATGGCCTTAGTTGTCATTTTTTGGGTTCAGGTAAAAAAAATCCAGAAAAAAAAACATAAATTAACTAATTACCACTTTTAGCCCAGAATACCACATTAGGTGCCTGTATGTTTATACAAATTTAGAACCTTCACCTGTTTCCCTGGGAGAACCCTTTCTGGTAGGAAAACACTTTACATGCAAATTTTAAGTGTTCTGTCAGACAGACGTAGAAATTCTTGAGCGCATTAGCGTCAGTCGTCTCAGTACCAAGTTTATTGTAATCCAGCAGATTCAAAGTTCCTGTGGAATTTGTAATTCAAGCCAAACATCTCCCAAACGCGACCAACCATGTCTAATGATTCGGCAGCATTTTCATTTTGGCCCAAAAGTGTCCCAACTGCAAATTTTGGTTCGTAACATGCTGGAAATATGGTCTCAACAAGGTCAAGCTCATTGCTGTCATTTCACGGCGGTATGTGGGCTAGTAATAAACCAGCACTCATTTGCTGTCTGGGTTCTTTATCATGATAACTCATAGCAGTATATCCTTTCTGTTCTGAACTGCAGCATTAGGGCACTTTTTAACTCAGACATTTTGTAAATATATGCAATGTTACTTCATACTGGTGTCTGACTCAAATTTATGGCCCTGATGAGATAACTTCAGATAGCATGCTGTAAACTCACACATCTATGCTGACAATTACTGCGACCTCTAATAGTTTGCATAAAAGAGGACAACAACCACAACAAAGGGCTCGAGAGCAGTAATGACTTCAGCACATCCACATCCACTCCTAACTGCACATTTTGCTTATTTATGCATCTAGCGTTAAACTGCAAAGCGCTGACTTACTTTTTTCACCGAATCTAAATGTGTGGATTTTAATAACAAAAAATATATAGCATGCTTAATAAAAAAAAAAATAAAAAAAGCTTCTCCACGTCTCCCATCTGCCGCGTTTCAGAGAAAGTACGTTAATTATTTTTGCTCACAGGAAAACAAGCTGTTCACTTCTGTTTTCCTTTCACAGCTTTTATACAAAATAAAAGACAAAAATGAAGCAACAAACATTAAAAAAAAAAAAAACAGACTCCACCCGGTTCTGCTCTATCATTAAACTAAATGTTAGTAGCATTTTGAGACTCAAACCTCCATTGTGGGTTGTAAACACAAAGATAGTTGAAAAGAAGCAGGTTTGCAGGCAGAGATGGGACAAGCAATGCACAAAAGATCCACACGCGAGAGGAAATTTGAAAAAAAAAAAAAAAAAGGGCAGAATATTAGAAATCAGGAACTGACAGTGAGAATTGTAATCATGCACTTGATGCAGCTGCTATTTGAGACTTTTGCACAATTTAATCCCATAAAACACCCTGTCTCATTGATACTACAGTGTGCAAAATAAAGTCTGTGAGCTCAGGCAGAGCATGCTCGAACAATACTTATGAGTCTATTTATGTTACATAACTACACAGTATGTTGAGACGGCATTTGGAAAATTACACTTGATTGAGCCTAATTCTGAAAATTGTGGATGTTGAAACGAGATTCATGTCTAGGGGTTGGTTAATAATACTCTGTGTGACAGAAATTCTCCATCATCTGAAGAACAGGGAACTTCCACACACCCTGTGGAAGATCTTTCCGCTTCATCACCCAGGACACTATATTATAGATGCAGATAAAGTTTCAACCTCAGAAAGCTTTACAGGTGTCATTAGATGTGACAAGATTTACAGGTTAAAAAAAAAAAAGTAAAGGTATGCAACAAGTCAAGTGTGGGTTTGAAAGGTGCTAAAATATGACTGATTTGTGATATATCTCATAATGCACAATAAAAAAAATCCCTTCAACAAACCAGTGACCATGAATATCCTGCCCCCTGGTGGATGTCTGTGATACAACATGCTCTCACCGCAGTCAAAGGCAGATGTATGTTCCAGACAACCTGTTTATATCTTTTACTAGCTGCTTCTTGGGAGAAACACTTTTAAAAATACACAAGTACGGCACTATAAACTACCAGGCCTAAAATAGCTGATTTAATGAAGGCTTCACTATACCCCATCCACACAAACCAAGCAAAGTGCCGTCCAAGACGGGGAAGGAAAGAAAGCGGTGTGTTGACTGATGGTCAGAGAGTTTATTAGATTTAATCGTGATTGTTGCAAAGGGAATTGAAAGGAAAAGTCAGACACCGCTTCTACCACCTTAAAACCTTCATGTTTTTATTTGCCTTCTTGTGTGTGTGTGGTAGGAGGTGAAGTGGACCAGACGGTCAATAGAAGAAAGAAGTGTAAGGTTTATTTAAAAGAGGATGAAATTGGAAATGTTGGGATCGTGTATTACGCATGTATGGTATGGATGTGTATTTGTGGTAATAAGCAAAAAGATATATTTATATTCGCTAAAAAACATGAAAATTATAGGTATAGATTTAGATATACAGAAAATTCAGAGTATCTGCAAAAAAAAAAATATATGCATGAATGCACACAGTCATAGGCACTAAAATACTTTTTGGTGGTTCTGAAACATCTTTATATGTAATTGTCTTTTAAACATTACTTTCTCTATACCTGTCGCTTACTTGTAACTCTTCTTAATTCTGAAAAAAAAATTTGACATCTGATTTCAATTAATGAAGAATAATTGATCGACATTAAATACAGATTATATGAACTTTACACACACTATGTATCCTTCGTAAAAGATATTTCTGACTCGAGTCCATTTTAGTAATGAGTGGAAACTAATCATGGGTCTTAGAAGCAAACAGGCATAGTGAAGTGCCATGCCGAGATTGGGCAGATCTGTCTGTTAATTACAGTGGAGCTGAGAGGAGGAGGGACCGGTGTGGTGGGTGCTTTTTAATGAGACATGGGCCACATACAGTATAAAAGCCCTGATCATTGTGCAGGAGATCAGCAGATGCTCTAAGGTGCTCAAACCAAGAGGATATACAGCAGTAGGAGCTGCAGTGGTGCTGACTATTTATTTGGAACCCAAGCATGCCAGTATGTATCCTGGATCTCTCTCTCTCTCTCTCTCTCTCTCTCTCTCTCTCTCTCTCTCTCTCTCTCTCTCTCTCTCTCTCTCTCTCTATTCTTTGCTTAACTGAGTCTGACTTAAAGATTAGATTAGATCAGATTTTAGATAAAACCTTTATATCAGTCTATACTTTGACAATAGTTTGAAAACTTCTTGGAGGATTTCAAAATATCCAAAATAATATTGTTTTTTTTTTCTTAGAAGAATTTTACTGTCATTTATCATCTACAACTAACTCATCTCTACTCTGTCAACACACAGATTTAACCTCAGAAAATGGACCAACGAGTAGCAAGCATTCTTCTGTTCCTGGTGGCCCTGGTTGCCGGCCATGGCGAGAGATACATGGTAAAGAAAGTGATGAAGGCTCCTTATGCCGTGAAAGGTCATGGTAAGTTCCTTTTTCTAGATTCTAAGCTTTTTAATTTTTTAGAACATAACCTGATACAGTTAACTAAAAAATACAAGCATGGAGGTCAAAATGGGTGTGTGTTCATTGCAGTGATTGGTTACTGAGAAGCGCTAATTTATCCAATGACGAGAGGCGTCTCACCTCCTGGTCATTATATTGGCACAGGCTTAGTATACTAATCATTACCTCATACTTTATTTCTGACAACTGTATTGCATTGCAATCAATAAAAGAAATTAAACTTCAAATTAAATATATTTTTTCAAAAAACCTAATTTTGTGTATTTAAACGAAATTCCATTCAGACCAACAAACTCGAGCATTATCTGTTCTATAATATTCTATCCGTTCTATACATCTCTACACAGTGCACAGTTTTGTAGTTTTTTTGTGCTCTAACAGTTGCATTTAAATGGACAGAATTGAATTAAATTAAATTTAAATACATTTTTAAAAAAATTAAATTATTATTATTATTATTTTATTTATTTATTTATTTTCCTTCAAGTTTTTTTGTTGCATATTCTCTCTTAGACACTTAACTGGCTTTGCAACAGGAATCACAAAATATTTGACATGCATCGAATATAGTTTGCTGAACAAATAAATAAATAAAACAAATAAATACATTTGCAAGTGTGATCACCAACCTGCACATGTTCCTGCAGATCTACCTTCCTATGTATATGTAAACTGTAAATATAATGAACCCATAACTATACTAATAACCTGAAGCAGGTGTATTGCATTCACTCAGGTTGGATCTGATCTGTAGGATCAAGCTGACAGCATTAAACTTCCAACTGGAAATTAGATGCTGGGGTGTTGGATTTGTATCCAATTGCAAATGGTGTGTTAGGGAGTCACTGCAGTGTTTTAGCACCAAAGTGTAACGTTAAGACTATATGAATAGCATGAACATGTTGAAAAGTGATTTGTCAGGGTGTGTCACAGGCGAGACCTCACACAGCTGTTTTGGTCAGAATAACACAAGGACTGATGCAGTTTACACAGCAGTGGATTTGACCACATCAAGGCGCCTTCAAAACATAAGCTCGCTATTTCATCATCCTGTAATATAAATACAGTCTAATATATTTCACTGAACCTGATGTATACTGGAATTATTGCTGAGTATATGGAAAAGTCATTGTCAAATGTTTGAATATCCAGTGTGAGATGCTACTGGTGCTAGTTATAGACATTAAATAATAGTGATGCTTGAAGCTTTGAAATGATGAAACAGCAATAAAACAAGCATTGCTGTTTACTATACTTTACTATTTACAGTGATGGGAAAACATAATTAAAATGTTATATAAAAGGATGTTTCCAGAGAAGCAGGATTTTGTAAAAATGCCCTTTATCAGCTGTGCAAGCATTCTTCTCTAGCTACTGGAGAGGAAACCAGATTATAGATATAAACATACTGTACAATCTTTCTATACATCATTTTTCACTGATTTTAAGCCTGATAATACACAATTAAAACATTTTAGAAAAGGTTGAAGTATGCAGTGTCTTCTCAAATACAATACAAACCCAAGCTTAACATGGTCCAGGGACCGTCCTGTCTAATTTCTCTTAGAGAGATAAAGGTCTCCTTAAACACTTCTGGTCAAAGCAAGGTCCTAGTCATGTTCCTAGTCATAGTGCTTTTCTAAAGAAATGCTAGTGCTTAAAACATTAATCAAAGCCTTACTTATCCTCATCCACAGATTCCCACAGGGTCCTGGAGTACCCCCTATCCCTGCACATTTTAATGTTTTCAATGCACTCTGAATCAAATTAGCTGGTTAATTGAATCGTTGTATTAGAAGCAGGGACAATAATGTAAATATAATATGTGCAGGACAGGGGGTACTCCAGTACCATGGCTGGAAACTCGTAGATCATATTAACTAGTGCAATGGTTCAAACACTACAGCATACCAATTTATTGCTCAGGTATTGCTTCTCCAAAATTGTTGAAATGACTGGGACTGTTGTACTAAGTAATAAACTGTTTGGAAAGTCAATTTGAAACAGACTGAAATGCCTTTATTTTTCTTTCAGTGGTTTCTGTAGCTGGAGAACCAGGTGCCCCAGGTGAGCCTGGTGAACCTGGACCTCCTGGACCTCCTGGACACCCTGGCGAGAATGCTGTTGGACTGCCAGGGCCCCAGGGACCACCTGGCCCACCTGGACCTTCTGGCTACTCAGCACCTGGAAAGCCAGGCACTCCAGGTGGACCCGGCAAACCAGGTGCAAATGGTGCACCTGGACCTAAAGGAGATACTGGTTCACCTGGTCCTCAGGGACCAAGGGGTGCTCCTGGACCTTCTGGTATCCCTGGGCCTGCTGGTCTATCTTCCCCTGGCAAACCTGGAGCAGCTGGTATGCCTGGATCAATGGGACCAAGAGGAGAGACAGGTCCTAAGGGACATCCTGGTATTCCTGGTGCACCTGGACAAAAAGGAGACAGAGGTATAGGCATTCAAGGGCCACCAGGTGAGACTGGTTCAACTGGACCTATGGGACCTGTAGGCGCACCAGGTCAGCCTGGTGTTGGTAAACCTGGTAAACCTGGCTACCCAGGTGAGCCAGGTAAGCCAGGTTCATCTGGTCTTGATGGGACACCTGGTCCTATGGGACCAACTGGACCAAAAGGCCACACTGGAGCTCCTGGAATTGGAATGCCAGGTAAACCAGGTGAAAATGGTGCTCCAGGATTGCCAGGCCCTTCAGGCGTTAAAGGTCCTCAGGGAGCAACAGGTGCCCCTGGTGCTCCAGGTAGTCCAGGCTATGGTAAGCCAGGTGCTCCTGGTTTTAAAGGTGATACAGGTCCTGTAGGTAGCCCTGGTGCAACAGGTCAGAAAGGTGAGGCAGGTGCAAGGGGAGCAACAGGATACACAGGTGCAACTGGCCCAATGGGACCAGCTGGTTCTCAGGGTCCAAGAGGTTTCCCAGGTGAGAAGGGAGTTACAGGTGAAAAAGGTGAAACAGGTCCAATGGGGCCTCAAGGCTTTAAGGGACATAAGGGAGATCAGGGGCCACAGGGACCTGAGGGAAAATCAGGCTACCCAGGTGCAGCAGGCCCACAAGGCCCAAGGGGAGCCACAGGTGCTCCAGGTAGCAAAGGAGAGACTGGTGAGGCAGGCGCAACCGGTGCTCCAGGAGCACCTGGTCCTGTTGGACCTAAGGGCCATACAGGAAATTCTGGACCAGCTGGTGAAACAGGGCCTGCAGGTGCCCCAGGGTCAAGAGGACCTTCTGGTCCTTCCGGTCCACCAGGTGCACCAGGAGCTAAAGGTCACCCTGGTCTTCCTGGTTCACCTGGCCCCGCAGGTCTTGCTGCTAAAGGAATTCCTGGACCACAAGGTCCACCAGGACTTCCTGGATCAGATGGTGCCCCTGGTGAAACTGGACCAGCTGGCCCTCCTGGCCCACCTGGTCCACCTGGTGAAGTTATTATTGCAGAAACTAAGGGCACTTTTGTCAATGAACCTTTTGTCAAGACCCCAATGTCTGCTTTTAGTGCCTTAACTACAACACCTTATCCTCCGGCTGGTAGCCCTGTTAAGTTTGAACAAGTTGTCTATAATGCTGAGAATCACTATGATCCTGAGTCAGGTATCTTTACTTGCCAGGTTCCTGGAGTGTATTTCTTCTCATACAGCATGCATGTGAATGGAGCTAATGCTCTGGTGGCTCTGTACAAAAATGAAGAGCCAATTATGTTCACTTATGATGAGTACAACAAAGGCTTCCTGGACCAAATGTCTGGTAGTACTGTCCTTCAGCTTAATGAGCAGGACACCGTTTATATCCAGATCCCTGATGATGAGGCAAACGGTGTCTTTGCTGCTGATAATGTCCACTGCTCCTTCAGTGGTTTCCTGATTGCTTCTACGTGATGCATTCATCCAAACATACCATAACTTCTAACCATTCTTACTATTTCTCAAGCAACAAAAATGTCCAAGCTGGTTGTTCTTTGGTTCTGAGAAATAGAAGTATCTTGACTTGAAAATCCCTAACAGTGGGTGCCAAAAAGAAGGACATATTTTATGTAACAGGCTATCAGGGACATAAAGGCAGTTAAATGCATAAACAGTCATCTTTATTTGATTTGAGCGGAGAAAGCATTTGAAGTTTAATAATGATTACATGTCCTGACAAATTGTTTTTTGTCCTTTTTTATTTTTTGAACGAGTGATTTAAATTTTTGCTTTTTTTAAAAAAAAAACCTTGTTTTGACTAATGTTTCCTTATCAATTACACACAAAGAATGATGTTCCTAATGTTTGTTTGTAACTTAAACATCGTGAACTCATCGTGCAGATTATTAAAAAATGTACAAGACACCCAAAACAATTTCAATTGTTATTCCTTGTAACTGTACTTTGTAAACTATAATGATGAGAATAAACTGTCTTAAAGATATTTGGGATTTTTTTGTGTCTGTGATTTGGCTTTGTGCAGCACATGGTACTAAGAATATATTCTATTCTATTCTATTCCATTGTAAAAACAACAACAGTAGCAACAACAGTAATAAAGCAGCACATATTTATAGTTTGTCAAATTTTAAATGATGCTGGCAGCATTTTGCGATACAGTACCTAAATCTTTAAAATACTTAGGTGAAGTAGCACTTTGCTGCTTCGTGGGTCCATGTCGTTTTCCTCTGGGTTCCTCTGGTAAACCAGTAGGTTGATTGGCTTCTATAAATTGGTCCTATGTGTGAAGCTGTGTGTGCATGTTGCCCTTTGAGGATCTAGTGACCTATTTGGGGTGTATTCATGGCTCATGTCCAGGGTTCCTGTCCAGGGGTCACTTATTATTGCCAAGTTATCTTTTTAATCTTATTTCATGCGTAATCCAATGTTTTGAACAACGTTTTAGCTGTTAACATTAACCAGAACCTTTTAGAACTCAAATTCCTGGTCAAAGTTAAGTGTCTGTAGGTGTAGGTCAGAGTATATTTCTTGCTCTGGGTTGAGTGTATGTAAATAGTCTAAATATTTGGGGAGATGTGGGGAGTGTCCCTTGGTAAGCAATTTAAAATAAAAAGGTATATTGGTCGGTCAGACAGTCAAATAGAAGCTGCAGGGTGGAGTTTAACCAAGTAAGTGGAAACCACAAGCCACAGGAACCTTAAGGCATTGCCATCATGTTGCCTAGTGGAGGGATGCTGGGGGTGTGAGGAATATAAAGGTAGAGGTGATCTAATCTGAGGCAGCCAAAGATTTTCATTTTTATCCTTGTGAGAGTAGCAGCCAACCAAAGTGAAAGCCACAAGCTGGAGATGACCTTAGTTTAGTATTTAGAAGGCACTCGGAACAGGAACATTGGGTGAAAACACACCCTACTTGCGGTCTCCATCTAAGATGAGGGGTTAATCTGGGAGTGTAAAAATGGCATGGTCTTTTACTGCTGTGGGAAGACCAAAAACATCAGAGTGGTGTCTGTTGTCATCGCAGTTATACTTAGAGAGAACTTGGGTTAAGATGTAGGTTTTGTATAGGAAAATACTATTCCGGTGACAAATCAGCACATCCGTTTGAATTATGGCTTAAATGTTTGTTTTACGGACTCACAAACGCAGACTCGAAGACTCACCGGGGTCACAAACTCGACTGTGCAGGATTTTGTTTTTCTTTCCTCACAGGAAAATACGGGCAAAAAAAAAAAAATCACTTAATAATCAAGTTGAACCGGGTGTGTTAAGGCAAAGGAAATCTCTAAACAATAAAAGACTGAAACATCCAGGGTTATCATTTCCGAACAATTGAATAGTCAGAACATTCAAATATTTATTGATGTTATAAAAAAAATAGAAATATTATAAAATATACGTATAATATTTGTGAATGCATTTCCTATAACAGCAGCTGCCAACCATGGGTTCATCTAAATGTGCTTAATTTATAAAGGGATTCAAAACACACACACACACACACACACACACACACACACACACACACACACACACACACACACACACACACACACACACACAAACCTTGTTATTAACAAAGAACATGTAATTGTCAATGTGGTGAACCATCTGTAAAGAGATGTCTATTTAACCTTTATGGATGGGAGTCTCCTTAAATAATACATTTATTTTTAGATTAAACATCTTTCATCAACATGATGGTCCATGCTCACGTTGGTTAAAAGGATTCCTACATCACCCACGATGCCAGTCATGATTCTGGCACCAGAGGGATTTAGCCTTTTCTTTATCTCTACCTAAAGACTGATTCAGTGACAGCAGCTATTCAGTCCTTTGGTGTGTCCAGCTGTAGCTGAAATGCATTCTGGAACTTACAGTTTGCCATCATTAATATGAGTTGAAACGTCAATGAGAAATAATGAGCGAGGTGAGAAAATAAGCCGTCGATGGTTAACGCATTGGACATTGGATGCTGTATTTCTCCTATTGAGCTTCTTTGTATCGTCACTTACAAGGTCTTCTTTTGGCAACAGAAGAAATACAGCATCAACTTTCACCCTAGAGTCACTCAGTCGCTGAAGTTTTCAGCATAAACATATTAGACAGTGGAGATTAACCTTAAAGATAATGGCCTAGTAAAAAAAAACACTGATTGTGATCAAATGAAGAACCTTCTTCATGTGTACAGGATGAATTCATGCAGGATATCTCATGGTGCTCATAGTTATTTATACAGGTTTACTCTGACCCTCAGGTTTCATCTATTCAGCTAATTTAACAGCTCTTTTAGACACAAGCAGCCACAAAATAAAGAAATAGACATGGAAATGTTTGTTAATGGCCATCATTCTTCTACCCATCCCGAGGCATCCAGAAACTGTACCAGCTCTGATCGTCTTCCGTGCGAGGAAGATTTTGGACCTCCACTGAGATGAGGCTGACTCAGCGAATCCTGAGACATCTAGAGATCTATCAGCTACAGTTAGACTCTGCGATACTAAAAAGATGTGAACTCAATGTGATCTTTTGCATCTATACAACATCTGTTTGTCTGTATTTTTATAATAACACCCTCCAGTGTCACCCATATGAGGATGAGGTTCCCCTTTGAGTCTGGTTCCTCTCAAGGTTTCTTCCTTACCATCTAAGGGAGTTTTTCCTTGCCACTGCTGCCTGAGTCAACTCAGACTTGCTCATTGGGGATAAATACATGCACATTCTACCGTATTAATCTTTATATTATTCTTTATATTAACCTTTTGTTCTATGTTTATGTTTTGTAAAGCTGTTTTGAGACAATGTCAATTGTAAAAAGCGCTATAAAAATAAACTTGAATTGAATCATTCTCTTTATTTGTTTCTTTTTTTTATTGTTATTACCATCTTTATATATATATATATATATAGTACTGTGCAAAAGTTTTAGGCAGATGTGAAAAAATGCTGTAAACAAAGAATGCTTTCACAAGTGGAAGTGTGAAACATTTATTTTCATAAATGAACAAAATGCAGTGAATGAACAAAAGAGAAATCTAAATCTAATCAATATTTGGTGTGACAACCGCCCTTTGCCTTCAAAACAGCAACAATTCTTGTAGGTACACTCGCACACAGTTTTTGAAGGAACTCAGCCGGTAGGTCGTTCCAAACATCTTGGAAAACTAACCACAGATCTTCTGTGGATGTCGGCTTTCTCACATCCTTCTGTCTCTTCATGTAATCCCAGACACACCCGATGATGTTGAGATCAGGGCTCTGTGGGGGTCGTGCCATCACTTCATGCTATTTTGAAGGCAAAAGGTAGTAACACCAAATATTGATTTGATTTAGATTTTTCTTTTGTTTGCTCACTTTGCATTTTGTATATTGACAGAAATAAACACTCATTATTTATATTTCTGAAAGCATTCTTTGTTTACAGCATTTTTTCACAGCTGCCTAAAACGTATTTATTTGTTTATTTATTTAATTATTTCCGTTTATAGACATTTAAATATCTGGATAATAGAAATAAGGTACTGGATTGGAATCCAGTATCTGATACTGTCTCAATGATCAGATTAACCGTGTGGACTAATTTAGCAACACCACATGGTGGTGCTGCAGTGCATATAATCGTCAGTCAGTCAGTCAGTCATTTTCTACCGCTTAACCGAACTACCTCGGGTCACAGGGAGCTACCTCGGGTCTCAGGCGTCATCAGGCATCAAGGCAGGATGGACGGAGTGCCAACCCATCGCAGGGCACACACACACACACACACACACACACACACACACACACACACACACACACACACACACACACACACACACACACACACACACACACACACACACACACACACACACACACACTCTGGACAATTTTCCAGGGATGACATTCAACCTACCATGCATGTCTTTGGACCGGGAGAGGAAACTGGAGTAACCGGAGGAAACCCCCAGGCACGGGGAGAACATGCAAACTCCACACACACAAGGTGGAGGTGGGAATCGAACCCCCAACCCTGGAGGTGTGAGGTGAACATGCTAACCACTAAGCCACCGTGTCCCTCTGGAGAAAGAATTCAACGCCTTTTAATTAAAATAAATAGAGATATTTCAACCATCTGAATAAGTGTATCTTAAATTAAAACTAACTTGGTTGTGGGAACGAAACCTTTCCGTATGAAGAATAAACCACTTCTGGATGTGCTGTTATAGGAAAATATAATGGTGAAAGGATGGTGTGTTGTGGTACAGACATTTTCCAATGATTCCATTTTTATTAAAATTTTTTATCCATTTATAGTTACATTTATACAAGTTCCTCATCAGTCTCCCTTGATTTTTATTTTAATTACCAAACGAAATCAAACATCCTCCTTTTCTAGATTTCCCCATAGCGTAAAACTTAAAATTATAACTTTGCCTCTTTTTTTTTTCATTTATTATGCTTGAGCATACACCGTGCACATTCATGTGCCTGAGATGTTCCTATAGAAATAATAATGTATTAGAATGAGCTCATTAATGGTGATTAAATTGTGGATTTATGTCAGAGCTGCTGCTGTAGAAAATGAATCAACACCTTCATTAGTCATAATTTCCATGTAATATTTCTTAACAGAAAGGGAACTTTGTGGTCAGTTGAACAGATTAAAAGCTGGTACCTGTGTTAAGTCCAGGACTCTGTAGCCCTTTACTCGGCCACATCCGTCACCCAGTTATGCTCCCAACCTACCAATACTACACACCAAACCCCATAACACCTGCTTACAGTTTAGAAATCCACCCAGGCGGATGATCGGAGAGGTGGAAAAATGGAGGAAATGAGAAATGTTCTTTTCATTTCATGCCTATTTTTGATACCTGGGTATAACGGTTTACAAAATGCCACCGTTCTGGCATTTCTGTCAGCATCGATAAGACTGATGATGCTCACAAACCTGTTGCTGAATGACTGGATTTCTCTTGATTAATGATTGGTGGAGACCGAGGAAGATAAAGTAAGGATCAGTCAAGAGGTCTTGGGAAGTGATAAGCCTTGAAAAAAATCAACAGGAAAAAAAAAACCCTATTGTTTAAAATAAAGATTAAAAAATAAAATAAAAATGCAGAATGTTGGTTTATCTTCTTCTTAAAGCCATAAAAATTATAAGGAATGTATTTTTTTGGCATGATTTAAGTTACTAATTTTTGAAATATGTTTTTTTTCTGTTATCTTTAAAAACAAAACAAAAAACCAACAGTGTCAAAATACCCCCCCCACACACAAAATAAAACTAGTTTAATCCACACAGACGCTTTATTCTTTTTAATCCTTTATTTGTTTTTTTGTGCCCGTTGAAGTTGAATTCATACTTCTGTACGCAAAGTTACATTCCGTTTAAAAACCAGGTAGTGTCAGACCTTGAGTATTTACAGCAAACTGTAATCTATTTGATTGCACTGGCAACTTTTATATATACTTGCACAGCATCAGAAGAAAAAAAAAAAAAAAAAAAGAGTTCTAACTGTATTAGTCATCACAGGTCAACAGGTTGGATCTACAGCAGGGTTAGAATAGGTTCAGACTTTTACCTACACGACTGGAAAATGTTTTAAAAAGATTAAAGAAGTGACGGAGCCTATACAAGCGTGCAGTGCTGCCGGAAGTAGAGCGGTGCGGCTGGTGTAACGTCTCAGCACCTGTTCTACATGCCTTGTTTGCTTCTTTTTTTTTTTTGGTAGCACCGCTTTCCAAGCATGCACTGGGAAAAGAAAATGAAAAGGGAAAAAAAAAAAAAAAAAAAAACTAAACTAAATCATTTGGCACCAAATACTTCAACTAACTTTGCAGTTTCCTAAAAATGTTTACAGGTATGAAAGTTGAAAGAAAAAAAAAAAAAAAAAAAAAAAAGGAAAATAAAAAATACTGCATCACACATAAGCACACATCTCACACACACGTACACATACATACACACACGCAATACTGTAACAAACACAGTTGTAGGAATTGAAGCACCGTGCCCTTCATGCTACAATTGGGGATCCTTCTTTGGAGCACCACAGAGACACGTCGGATGAAGGAGAAATGGACAAATTATGACTGGATTAAGACAACTTTGAAAGGTCATTGGATGTTTTTTTGTACAAAAAGCCTCCGCGGTTCAGCTCCTTATTACTTCATTAAAAAGCTGTGATCATCTGGTGAACCCTGTTACTCTTCAGTGGCGGCAGCGGCGGCGGCAGCGGGTTGAGCATCTGAGCTCTCGGCGGGTGCCGGGGCTGCTGCCGCTGGCTCTTCAGCTGCGGCTTCAGCCGGTTTCTCTTCTGCTGGTGTCTCGGGCTTTTGCTCCTCGCTTGTCTTTTTCTCCTCGTCTGCGCTCGGTTGATCAGCTTTGGTCGCCTCTGCTGCTTCCTCTTTCTCCTTCTCTTCTCCTCCAGATGCCTCTGGCTTGGCTTCCTCGGATTCGGCATTATCTTTGCCTTCCTCGGCTGGAGCGGCCGCCTCCTCTGCCTCGGCTTCCTTCTTGGCGCTCTTCTTAAAGGAGAAGCCGCTGAGTTTAAACGGTTTTTTAAAGGAGAAGCGCTTCTTCTGCTTGGCAGGCTCGCTGCTTCCTGATGCTCCGCCATTTTCTTCTGGTTTGCTGGAGTCCTCGCCGTTGGCTACTGGAGCACTTTCAGCGACGCCTTCCTCCGTCGGCTTCTCGGCTGCCGCGTCTTCGGCCTTCACCTCACCGTCGGCGGCGTGTTTACCGTTGGCCTGGACCTCCTCTGCGGCTCCATCTGCTGTGGGGGAGGCATTGCCGTTTGTTTTAGCGTGCCCGTTTTCCTAGAAAGGAAGGGAGAGGTCCATAAGATGCTTTCACATTATACAGTTGGGGGACTATAAACATAATTGGAAGCTCATGTGTGTTCACACATTCAAGATTCAGTACACTTTTGTGCTGTGCATGCTCTAATAATAATGAGAACAAGAATTTTAGGTAAACGTTGTTCCTATGGAGCTGCTAAAAACTCCTCCAATAACTGCGACATAAAACGATTGTCAACCCAAAGTTAACTCCCCAAAAACCATACTTTTTTTTTTTTTAATAAATACAGGCAGAGGGAGACAGACTTGTTTTGCTGTACTGAGAGAATAATGAATGCATTCAGTGTACTTCCTACATCACAAAGAATTATGGATTTGCAAGTGGTTTTCCATGTAAAATATATAAAAAAAAAATTTTCCTGAAACAAAACATCTAATTCTTTGAAATTCTCCTCCTCTGGAGCCCCTAAGGTTTCACCAGGAACCGTATTGATCCACAAATGATTAATAAACTATAAAATTACCTTTTTATTAAAAAAAGAAAGAAAAAGAAAATCAGCTTGCTCAGAAGCAGCCGAGGCGATGAACGTATTAGGACAATCTTTGTGTAAATTAGACTTGGTATTAAAATGATAGTAAACCCATTTCATAAAGCCAAAAATTGTCACATTTCCATTGTTTTTCAGCCTAATAAACAAGATTCTTGGAAGATCTCTCCACCAGTAGTCACGTCACAAGACAAATGGTTGCTGAATTATAATAACAACCCACCCCCAAAAGACCCTCCATGTTGAAACAGTCTCAAACTGAGGAGACACAGGAGATGAGCCACACACCAGCTCACTCATCTGTACCCAATCAACCGATAACGATTCCTGCATTCTGTAGACTTCATTCCAGTGCCACAATGAATTTTAGCACATTTTCCCTAAATTGAGTCTGATCCCAAGTGGTTTGCAATGGATTTGCTCACCACGTGGGTGATGCACAGTGTCTGGATGGAAGCTCCTGCTGTCTGGGATGGAAATGCAAGATGGAGGGTTAAAAATCACAGCAACGACACTTTCAACATTCATTGTGCTGGAATCATTCGAGTCGCAGATTTTTGCATAAACCTGTAGAATAAACAGGATAAAAATTATTTTTTCCCCATCCAAGCATGATATTTAGACGCCCTTTCATTTTGCACATGAGGTTCATTCCTAAATTAAATCAAGGCGTGGTGCTTTCATGGCTTTGCTCGTGCGTCGCCAAACAGCCTTAACAAAAGCAACCGAGCTGCTCCTTGTGCTTTTTTTTTTTGTGTGCATATGCAAGTTTGCTTTTTTTTTCTCAAAAAATTTAACCAGATTTTCTAACTAGGGTTTGTTTCATCCAAAATAGAAATAATGCATGATTCGATTGCACACACAACATTTGTGCACGTGAGATGAATTACAAAAAAACACAGGCTACAACAATGCAAGTTGGATTTTACAAGATACCCTAAAAAAAAAAAAAAAACGCATGCACGCGCGTGGCAATTTTTTGAAAAGCCAAAAAAAATTAAAGAAAAACAAAAAACAATACATGCATAATTAAAATTTCTTTCTGTTTCACATCATAACGTTATGTTCCTTCATTGTTCTTGTCCGTTTCAGTCTTTAAGGGATGCTGCTTCCCTCCCATCGCCCACACAGCTTTAAGAGCCACATATTAAGACACATATTAGTCTTTGTTTTTTTTTCTTCTGGTTGATTATTACCTGTCCGTTTGCTTTTTCTGCAGAGGTTTCCTCTTTTGCACCGTTTTTAGCCACTTGAGCTCCCATGCTTTCACCAAAATTCACGCGCAACAAAGAAACCCGAATGAATGAATGAACAAAGAGCGACGGAGCGCACGAGCGCCTTTTCTTCTGCTGCTGCTGCCGCTTCACCGCAAAAAAACACCGAATATACGACGGAAACACGGCCTTAAAGTTCACACACCACGCGGATTAATATTTTCGGAAATAATTACGCACGAGATTTAGGGTTATAAAAAATAAAAGCTAATGAATTTGCTTCTTTTGTTAATGAGATGCAGTGTACAACGCCCGAAATTTCGTCATCGCCTAGAAAAGCGGTCGCGACCAATCAAAAGTCGTGTTTAAAAAGAAGAGGGCGGGATTTGAGACTGAAGTGGGCGGGGCCTGGGCAGGATCAGCAACTAGTGATAGGTTTATTTAATCTGGTTTCTAATCTGGATTATAAACAAATTCAAATAATTGAAGAAAAAAAAGTAGATCTTAATGTACGAAATATATATAGACAAATAGATATAAAGTCATACAACACTGGTGCAGCAATTAGTGTCACCATCTCACATGGTCTAGACTTGAGACACAGGAGTACAACACACACACACACACACACACACACACACACACACACACACACACACACACACACACCAACTGTATGGACTGCACAGATTTACACTAAATACACACAATAAACATATATATATATATATATATATATATATATATATATATATATATATATATATATATACACACACACCAACCTGTTTACATGCTGTTTACATCCACCAACCTGTTTACATGCTGTTTTTTGCACACTTTTTTGCTCTTTGCACATTCTGTCTGACATTTCAGTTGATTGATTGCTGTTTTGCACAACCCTTTACAAGCACCATGGTCCTGGAGAAACGTTGCCTCATTTCAACAGCTATATATGGTTGAAATGAAAATAAAAGCTTCTCGACTCTTAACTCTTGACTTTCTGTCCATGTTTTCCCGATGTCACTTTGGGGATGTCTGGATTCGGATTTGCAATGCTGTATAGTCTCTATGTGTGAATGTATGTGCATTGTGCCCAGTGATGGACAGGACAGATCCATCCATTGCGTGTTCCTGCCTCATGCGTGGCATTTCTGAGATAAACTCTGGATCCACTGTGATCCTTACCAGTGAATGAGCACATAAAATTAGATGTATCAAAGTTTTATTATAAATATTATTATAATACTTATACTACTGATCGGAAGGTTGTGAGTTCAAATCTCAGGTTCACCAAGCTGGCACTGTTGTGCCAAGGCGAAGGCCCCTGACCCTCAAATGCTCAGTTGTATACAATGGGCTTCTACCAAATGCCATAAATGTAAACTTGTAGTATATAAATCTTGTTAAAATATTTTTACCAAGAAGGACCAGGAATCCTAAATCTGTTGACCAAAACAATTCCATTTTGATTGGTCTTTCGTTCAAGGAATTTTTGATCAATCTATCCATTTTTTTTTATCTTAACACTTCATAAAATGGTACTCTTGTTATGTTCCACCTACAGTATCTAAAGCATATAAAGACAATTGAAAGACAGTTCATAGTCGATCGTGTGCTATCCATTTAGCTAGAATGTGCCTCAAATTTCTAATATTTTAATGTTTTCTAATACCGCTTAGTGAATCGTGCGAAAGTCGGTGATGTTGACTGACAACACATTACCTGCACAACAATACAAGATAAATATACCTTAAAACTTGTATCTAAGGATCTGACACACAATTCTGCTTTATGTAACCTATAGTAAGGCTTTTTTTTAACTATTTGTAGCCAAGGGTTCCTTCTGGAGGAAAAAAAAGACATAAAACCCTGATAATGTGATGAACATAATCAAGTGATTTCATGATTGCAATCTGTCATATTTCCTTTTGACCAGCATCCATGCTAATGACATGGGGACATTAAGATTATACTGATTTATTTAAAGGGGCATGGTGGCTTAGTGGTTAGCACGTTCGCCTCACACCTCCAGGGTTGGGGGTACGATTCCCGCCTCCGCCTTGTGTGTGTGGAGTTTGCATGTTCTCCCCGTGCCTCGGGGGTTTACTCCAGTTTCCTCCCCCCGTCCAAAGACATGCATGGTAGGTTGATTGGCGTCTCTGGAAAATTGTCTGTAGTGTGTGTGTGTGAGTGAATGAGAGTGTGTGTGCCCTGCGATGGGTTGGCACTCCGTCCAGGGTGTATCCTGCCTTGTGGCCGATGACACCTGAGATAGGCACAGGCTCCCCGTGACCTGAGGTAGATCGGATAAGCGGTAGAAAATGAATGAATGATTTACTTACATTTTTTCTTTTTGTCTCTCTCTCTGTGTCTCTCTGTCTCCATCTCTCTCTCTCTGTCTCCCTCCTTTCTCTCTGTCTTCCTCTCTGTGTCTCCCTGTCTCCCTCTCTCTCTCCGTCTCTCTCGAACACTATCCTGTTTCCTCCCTTAAATAAATGTCTCCTGACAAAAGAAGACCCATCAGTGATGATACAATTGCTTTGTTTAACATGTTTGTTTTTTTTATCCTTTTGAACAATCAGATTTGTGCATTCAACTTCTGATTAGTCAGAATTTCGGTCATAGGTAACAACCCATCGCAGGTACACACTCACACACGTACAATTTAGAGATGCTAATCAGCCCGTGTCTTTGTACTGGGGGATGAAACCTGTGGACACTGAGAAAACCTCAGAAAAACTCTGCACACTCGATCCTGCAAACCCTAAAGGTGTGACGCAAACATCTACATCACCATCAAATCCATCACCATGTCTCCTGGTCCCAAAACCTTTTTAAATGTGACCATGAGACCATCCTCCTGTTTACGTCTGAATATCTTTCTCTGTCTAACGACATCTAAAACCCATCAACCTTCATCATAAAACACTACTCTGACATTATTGAAGTGCTTTAACGTGTGAGGATGGAGGAATCCATCGTATCCATGGCGACCAATGGCTGCTTTCTATTTTGAGATTCTTTTATACAGAACCAAATAGAGATTCGAGATGATTTATCTTTAACAGCACCACCACGGAATCGTGTGAAGCGGCTCAGCAGCTTGTCTTATTTATCAGTTAACGACGACGTCGTGTGTTTTTTTTTTCTTCTTTCTACCACACACTTCGTCGTTAGCATGCGTAATGGCAGGCAACGTGGGAGGAACAAAAGGGTGGAGTCAAAACTTGGAGCAAGCAAACTCGTGATTTGATTGGCTGCTCCTCGTGTCAATCACAGCCCGGTTGCCTCGCCGACGTCTGTTCCATTTCAGCGACGGGAGCAGCCCAAAGCGTTTAAGCTGCTGTTTGTTGTTGTTGTTATTGTTTTTTCACCGATGGAAATTTAAAGCAACAACAAAAAAATCTTCTAGTGTTGTTGATTGTACGCAGGACAACGCGAGATCTCCGTGGGGTAAGTGTGTGTTCCTTACACTACAGGCTGCAGGGAATCGGGAGTTAAAACCCGCATCGTGATGGAGATTTTTTTTAGGGATCCGGTTTTTTTCCCAGGGTTTAATCGCGTTAGATTGCGCTCAGACGTACAGAATGGTGGTCGGTAGAGAGGACGCTGAGATGCTCGGATCCTCCTGCAGCACGGATTTGATGCGCAGCACAAATGGCCTCATGATGTGTCAGACAATCGAGAAGAAAAAGGCCTCTGTGTCTGACTGCATGGCACTGATCGTCTGCTTGGGCTCACAAAAGCCTTAGACATCCACACATCTGTGTGTTTGTCCACCAGTGCCTGCCTTATATACACAAAAACATCTCTATGTTACATGCACTGCTTTGTGTATATATGTGTGTGTGTGTGTGTGTGTGTGATGATGATGATGATGATGGAGGACAGGTTACTTGGTGTCTACATGGTAAAACCCTTGTGTTTATAAGTGGTCCTGTATAAGAAACAGTACAGTACATGATGATGATGATGATGGTGGTGATGATGATGATGATGATGATGGTGGACAGGATACTTAGTGTCTACATGGTAAAAAACCTGTGCTCATAAGTGGCCCTGTATAAGGGACAGGTTACTTGGTGTCTACATGGTAAAACCATTGTGCTTATAAGTGGCCCTGTATAAGAAACAGGACATGATGATGATGATGATGATGATGATGATTGACAGGTTACTTGGTGTCTACATGGTAAAAAAAAACCTGTGCTCATAAGTGGCCCTGTATAAGAAACAGTTCGGTACATGATGATGATGATGATGGACAGGTTACTTGGTGTCTAGATGGTAAAACCCTTGTTTAAGTATTGATTAAGTATTACATTTCAATTAAATTTCAACATCAAATCAGCTGCTTCAAGTCAGTTTGTAAATAAATGTTAATTAAAAAATAAATGATGTGTTAAAAATTGACATGTGCAATCATGACACTATTGAAGTCCCAATATGATATTTAGTCCTAATGTTACACTGTTTAGTGCCAGTGTTGATCCCCACGTGATGATATTTAGTCCCAATCTGACGATATTTATTGACAATGTGACACTGTTTATGGTCAATGTGTCTATTCAGTATCAGTGACAGTATTTAGTGCCAGTGTGATACGAAATACTATCATTACGACCAAAAGGAGTTGACCAAAGTTCCCGAAAGTGTATAAAATCTTGAATAAAGTCCCAACCTTGTGAGCTACGATCCTCATCTAAAACCCACCAACAAGAGGATGGCATAAAATTGGGCGAACCTCAAGGGACAGACCAAATATAAACGAAAAGATCCTTATTACCACAAGCCCAGATCACGCTGATGGATGACGTGAGAAGAACGTAAACATTTGAATCGCTGGTCTGTCATTAGAGGATCACGGACATCATGAATGTTAACGCACAGTCAGGAGAGTAATAATCTTGAAATTAATCACACAGTGTGAAACAGATTTAAAGCTTTAACGAGAAGGAATGGTACAGTTTATTACCCTTCATTCTGAGCGTGTTTAGGAGTTCACTCATAAGGATAATGAACTCAACAGCAATCCTATGCACAAGAAAAGAAAAAGCTTGTGACTTTTTTTAACAGCCAAATTAAAAAGTCTGCTTTTTTTTTAGATGAAAAAACACGCCCGAGAGACGGTTATTTAGTCCTGCAGAGTGCAAATTAAAGTTTTGATTTACATGCTGTAATTTGGTGAGATCAAATCCAAGCACAGAGAACGTCCCATACTCACATCCCGGCCTGTGCCGTTATACCGTACAGCGAGAGCTTTAAATTTAGTCCCCTCGTTATTCCTACCTAACCTCATGAACCATAAACTATTTTTGGCTTCTCATTTAAAAGAAGCACAAAATCTACTAGTTCAGACTCTAAATTATGTCAGACGGCTGACAAAAGTGGAAAAATGGAAATGCCTGTTTTTAATGTTTTAGTTTACTTAAAATGTATTTTAAAAAGTAAAAAAAAGTATTTTAATGAGTATATTTTAAAATTTAAGATTGTTTTAATAATCGATAAAATAGAAATATGTACATAGACTACTTTCCCTTGACAATAACTGTAAAAAAAAAAGTCAAGTTTACTTCAAAAATAATTTTTTTTGTAGTTGTAGGACGTTTAAAAATAGTTGAAATGGTTGTAGGAAATGGGGGGAGAATCTTTTAACATACAATTTTTTAAGAAAATGTGTAAATGATCCTGAAAAGAAAAATATTTCATTCAATATTTTATGTAAAATTTTATGCAGTTATCCGTCACCATATAGTTCAAAGATCACTAAAATTTGTAGTTCAGTTGTAGATTTTTTTTTTTTTTTTAATACAATCACAATTTTTATAAAATGGTCACAAAGCATGATATTTTGCGATTATCGTTGAAAATACTTACGAACCATCCAGGTTTACTACTACAACAACTATTACTGTAAATAACCATCAAACTAGAATTTATTAAACGTTAAAACACACTATTTACCTCACAATCGTGGAAATATTTGTCGGTCACATGAAAATGCCAAAACATCGAAAATCTGAGGAAAAGTTATAATATACAGTATGGCAAAAACTCATCAGAAATAACATTAGTAGAATAAATACTGAGCTATAAATAGAATAGAAAAGGAAAAATGTGTTTAAATGTATTTTTTTTTAAAAAGTTTTAAACTTGAATATAAATCACTTACCGAGGTCTCGTGCACAAAATTTCACGTTCTCAGTGTGTCGCATTTGTAGCAGGAGGCTCCGACACGTGAGCACGTAGCCATAAAACAAAGCTGAATTAATCTTCAAAAACTTTGTCAAGTGTGAAATTACAGACCACAGAGTCACAACCTGATCAGCAGCCATGATAAACGGAGTACACCCGTAATCATCAGTGATTTCAAAAACGTCCTTTTTTCCGCTTGTCCGATTTCTGTTTTTTTTCCCCCGTGTTTTCAAAACGTTGTTTTCTTGAAAGAGAGAGAAAAAAAAACATTATGTCTGGACGGTGGCTAAAAAATACAAATATTGTGTCTGGCTTTTCTTTTCAGAATCATCACAGGAGCATCACAGCTCTTTGGCTTAGTCAGATACTATTACGATACGTTTTAATTATTACAATAACGCTTTAATATAACTATCTTCAGTGTCATTGGTATGTTTGTTACACTGTAGTTAGACATTAAAATGTTTTTTTTTTACTTCTCCTTGTTATTGAAATGTTGCTGTCAACTAAAATGTTCCTACAAAAAAAAATCTGTTCAATGTAAATGTCTGTATATTAAGAAGTCATATCAATCATGTAGGTAAAGAGTAAATTTGCCCACTCTTATTTTCCCTCTCAGGCCTGGTTTACAGACGAGCCAATCGTAGATGTTCTTACTCCATCTTTAATTGAATGGAATGCAAATACTCGGCTGTGGTGCCCCAGTGCTCGCCGCGGTATGTCTAATAGACATCTGTTTGCATTTTCTTACTCTGTATGTGTATATATGTGTCACTTTTCCAGCCTTCGGTGCATCAGGGCCGCTACTGAGCAGCGGCGATGCCTTCGAGTTCGACGCAGTAGTACAATAGTCACAAGAGAGGCGTGGCGTAGCCTGCTACTGTGTGCTAAATGCATAACTTGGATTTGTTCTGAACGTGACTGCGTGATGGTCTCGCCAACCTCGCCCATGTGGTTTACGCATAACTGGAACCAAAAGTAGAACAGTACAACCATTTATTTTGTTTGCTAACAAAACAAATCGAGGCTGGAAAAAAGACTGCTGTTACATTTACAGTTAAAACAATAATACTCTTTCCCTCATATTGTGGAATCTCAACATTGAAACCAAACCAAGCTCTGTAGCTGATGTATTGTTCTGGTTTTTTTCTCCACACTCTAGTCCACAGAGATAAATTGTCTAAAAGCATTCTGCCATTATGCCTGTGAGGTTTAGCATAACTTAGCATAACTTACAGAGAACAGGCTGTTATTATTATTATCGTGAAGGAGGTCACTGTTGTGGATGGATTTACTATACTGTAGTGATTCTTATTATAAAAAAAAAAGAAGAAGAAACCAATTCAATCTGGATTTAAGGCAGCCAAAGGTTTTTGGGTCCATAGATATTCAGTTTACAATCCGTACTCCTATACGATCGGTTGTAATCTTGAATTTCCGATTGTTTGCGCTTCCTTTTAGCTTATCTTATTTTAGATTTTGAAAGTAGAATAAAAATTAAACACCCCAAAATTCCAAATGCATTCTAATTTGTCGTAAAATATATCATCTGCGACATGTGGCAGGTTGGTAGATTTTGAGAAGATCAAAAGGAAAATGATAATTTCTATTAAATTATTTTGACGCATAGCATTGTGTATAAATGCAGCTTTATTTTGTGTGTCGTCACTTTAAGCTCTGGGATAAATTATGGTTCTCTGTTCTAATTTTGCTCTCCATTAATCAGAATCTAGATAATGGGCTGTGTACAATGTAAGGACAAAGAAGCAACCAAACTGACAGATGAGAGAGAGACGAGTGTTTCCCAGCATGCTGGGTACCGCTATGGGGCCAACCCGACACCCCAACACTACCCCAGCTTTGGGGTCACCGCCATCCCTAACTACAACAACTTCCACGCGCCGGTCAGTCAGGGGACCGTGGCGGTATTCGGAGGAGTGAACAGCTCGTCACACTCGGGAACGCTGCGCTCACGTGGTGGAACAGGTGAAGTTTACTCTAATCCTCTTATCTATTACTATTATTAATATTACATTTCTGAGTCTGGTTTCGTATCTGAGGTACAGGTGGACATGTGGCAGTGTTAAAGCTTCACACCATAATAGTTGCCTGTCATTTCATCATATGCATATTATCCTAAATGATGTTGTTGTTGTTGTGGATTTATACTAATAAGTCCTTGAAATAAAGGACCTTTATACCACATTGTGTTGTTGAAAGATTCTGAAATCTGATTGGTCAGAAATAGATTCATTATACTTTTAAGACAGCTTGTCAAGTCGACGCCGTCTCAGATTCGTATCCTGAGATTTTACAGTACATTAACGCACTTTTTTTGTTGTTGCTGCAGACTCATTTGGTACATGTTGAATAAACATCTACATATAACAGCTAAACCTCACTACATCAAGGATTATAGAGAAGATTAATGTATTAAAGTAAACCTTGGCTTGTCTTTGAGCTTCTGTTACAGAAACTTAATCGACAGCTTCATTCAGCAAAAATGTGCTCTCATCATACAATGCACATTTTAATCACGCCTTCTCTTGTCGACGTCTGCAGGAGTTACACTCTTTGTAGCACTTTATGATTACGAGGCAAGGACGGAGGATGATCTCAGTTTTAGGAAAGGAGAGAAATTCCAAATTCTCAACAGCACGTGAGTACAAAAATCATGTGAACAACAATCTCTTAGCAAGTGTTAGACTTTAATCATGTAATAACTCTTCGGTTTGGACTCCTGGATTTCCTAGGAATCCTGTCAGAAAGATAGCTAGCATAGATTACGTGGCAAAGACACACCCTAAACAAAAGCGGTTTCTTTTGGTCGGCAGATCTTAGCCGACCTAGTCTCATGATTGTCTCTGGGCTGTGTACCATATTGTTCAGTTTATTTCTACTGTATTTTGTATTTCTATTGCTGTCCTACAGGGAAGGAGACTGGTGGGAGGCTCGCTCCCTCACTACAGGTGGAACAGGATACATACCCAGCAATTACGTGGCTCCAGTAGATTCAATCCAGGCCGAAGAGTGAGTTTTAGTTTTGGCATTCTAACAAAAAAACAAAAAACAAAAAAAAACACACACACTTGTTCACAATATGGTGCACTATTTTAAGAATCTTCCTTTTTCCTAGGAATACACAGTGCTCTCCATTTGCATCCCAGAATGGGTACAGAATACCCATAATGCACAGTGCAATGTGGCATTTAACCTGTATAGCAAACTGGGTGTAGTTTCAGACCATGCTATGGATAAATCTTAAAACCTGTATAAATCTTTATGCCTTTTCCCAATGTAGTGTAATGGTCTGTTCCGTTGACATTACTACTTCTTCGTTAAAAGTGATCCGAGTGTATACCCTTTCCCCCCACAGCTGGTACTTTGGAAAACTCGGCCGGAAGGACGCAGAGAGGCAGCTGCTGTCTAACGGAAACCCTCGGGGGACTTTTCTCATCAGGGAAAGTGAAACCACTAAAGGTAACTAGCCTGAGAATTTTGACTGGCATTGTATACAGTACTACACACACTAGGGTGCGAATAAAGGTGATGGTGAAAGTTACCTTGGGAAGAAGACTGTTAAAGTCTGTGAATTACAGCCAGATTACGTTTTACAAAATACTGTATACTGGTCCTTATATTCTTGTGGTAAGGAGTTAGTAAGGGCCTTGTTATAAGTTTATGATAGTGGTCCTTTGATAAGGAGGTTATGGTAAGGGCCCTATGATGAGGAGTTGGAGATTAGGATATTATATGGTCAGGTTTATGGTAGGGGTTTATGATAAGACCCCTATAGGCACGGCTCTGTGTTAAGGAGTTGGTTAGGGCCATATGGTCAGGAGTTTATGATATGGGCCCTATTGTAAGGCGTTTATGGTAAAGAGGCTATGATAAGGAGAGTATAGTAAGGATCCTAGATGGGAAAATGACCTTGCTAAGGTTCTTAGTTATTTTCAACTTTCCACTGTTGAATCATGCAGTATCTATATCAGTAAGACAAATGCTTAGGATATTTGTTATATTCCCCCGGTTGAATCTCTTGAAGGAGATGTTTTCCTCTCCTCGGCCTCCACAGAAAATGATCTTTTGCCAGATCCAAATTAAGACACGGATCCTTGAACTGCTCTACCTTCCCTTTGGATACTGAATTCTGTTGTTACTCCAGGAGGCCATAACTGAAATGTCAAAATAATTGATGATGTATTTCGGTTGTTGCTTTGCAGCACATTCATGAGTCAGCAGAGTGACAGATGTGGACTGAACAAACAGCCCTGAGGGGTGCTGGTGTTAAGGGGGTAGTGCTGGAGGTACTGTTTTTTAGGACTGGCTTAAACACATTTTGGAAGTTCAGGAGGGAGTCGTGGACTTTGTGTGTGTAGGAGTGCTTTGATTCATTGCTGGCCTGGGACAGGATAGAACATAGTCTTGAAGATTGCCTTGTCATCTTAACTCAATGGTTTTTAGAAGCATATTTAACCTCAATTGTTTGTGACGTGTTATTGTTTACTCCTCTACGTTAGTGGAGACACAAGATAGCAGCTTTCTTGAACATGTTTTTGGTTCAGGAAACAGTGCCTTCAGGCTAGATTCCCATCAAGTGCAGAACCGGTTTAGCACGTTTTTAGCAGTGGTCTGTGTTACGGAATTAGCATAACAGACATCGGTTTAGGTAGCCGTTGTGGGGGGTTGGGCCCAGCCTTGAAGATTCAATGCATTCAACCAAACTGGTTTTGGGAGTTCTTGTTGACAGTTGCTTATCTGGCTCATGCTTTTATCCAAGACATACAACCGAGCAGTTAAGCATCAAGGGTCTTGCTCAAAGAGCCAATCATTGTAGCTTTGCTGGCTGTGCTGGGATTTGAACACAAACTTCTTGTCAGGAGCTCAAAGCCTTAGCTAGCAGTAGAGAGCCATACAAAGCCCTCAATAAAACAGATAACATTGTCTAGACATCGTTTCTCCATCCCATCTAATATAATGACATGTTCCATCAACTCCCCCTTTCAGGAGCATATTCCTTATCCATACAAGACTGGGATGATGTTAAAGGTGATCACGTGAAACACTATAAGATCCGTAAACTTGACAACGGGGGCTACTACATCACAACCCGTGCTCAGTTTGAGACTCTGCAGCAACTTGTTCACCATTATTCTGGTAAATCTGAGTCAACTGACCATACACAAATATTTAATTATCTATGACTGAATAAACAGTGTGAGACAAATCAAATGACTACCAGTTACAGACACAGCAGCCTTTACTATCTGTAACAGTGCGGTTTCTAACAGCACGCCATTGTTTTGTTTGTATTTGTTCGCACAGCGAGGGCTGCGGGGTTGTGCTGTCGATTGATAGTCCCCTGCCACAAAGGCATGCCTCGGCTTGCCGATCTGTCCGTCAAAACCAAAGACGTGTGGGAAATCCCTCGAGAGTCACTTCAGCTCATCAAGCGCTTGGGGAACGGCCAGTTCGGAGAGGTCTGGATGGGTACGTATTCATTAAATTCGGCAGGTTCAAGCCAGGCTGATAAAGATCCATCAGCGGATAATCTGTCCTGACCGGTTTAATCCAGGATTCGGCTTAACGTCGTGTCCATTTAAATACAGTCAATGTGAATTACAGTTGATTTATTCACAGCCATGTTAATAATGTATTAAGCCAGAAGAGAATTTTTAACCCCTGTGTGCTAGACAGTGGATTGATCCTCAGATTGTGCAATATTACCCCCGATAAATTGTAGGTACATGGAATGGCACAACGAAAGTGGCTGTGAAGACCTTGAAACCAGGCACCATGTCCCCTGAGTCTTTCCTGGAGGAAGCTCAGATAATGAAGAAACTGAGACATGACAAGCTAGTGCAGCTATACGCTGTCGTCTCTGAAGAGCCTATTTACATCGTCACAGAGTACATGGGCAAAGGTAAGAAAGAAAAAAAACTAGGACCTATCGTATTAGTTATAAATATAAAACAATCCTAACAGTCGCTTTAGATTTACTTGATGGATTTGAAAGTGTCTTTTCAACTCGGAAGCGCTTTACCATGTTTCTCTGGACGATTTGATGCATTTGAGTAATAATAATAAATATTGCTGCTTTTTGTTTTAAATCACTAATCTAAGCATTTATTTATTAAATATGTATGTATCACATTGTATACATAAAATTTTCACAAATACGCGTATAGATTTTTTTTGTATTACGATTAGGGTTGCAAAGGGGCGGAAAGTTTCCACCAGAACTTAATCTGGGGAATATTGGAAACTATAATTTATGGGAATTTACAGGAATTTATGGGAATTATTTGGAAATATAGGGAAATTTATATAAACTATATCATATACAAAGATAAACAAACATTTAGTTTGGTCATAAGCAGACATGCATGCAAGGTAATGCAAATTTTAAAAATGACGTTTTGACTGATTTAATTGTAAGTAGAACTTTAATTGATTCTTTCATTGACTAACACAAAAGCATAATAAACATTATTATGCTTGTAATAAACATAATAAACTTAATAATTTTAATAAACATATTTACCTATGATTGCTATAATATATTCTAATTAATAAGGTAGTTATTAAGTTTAGGTATTGGGTACCTAATGTAGAATAAGGTAATGCAGAATAAGGCATTAATATGTGCTTAATAAGTACTAATAACTAGTTAAATGACCCTAAAATATAGTGTTACTGTGCATGTTTTGGAAGAATGCAAATAAATGCAGGGGGTTTGGCCTCAATGGCCCTCCAGTAAGCAGTGTGCTGTGTGCAAGTGACCGAAGAACGCAGGGTACAAATTTGCATTACAAGATTTAACTTAAATTGCATTAGATCTTTTTGTTTTAAACAAAATTATGTTGCAATTTAAGCACTTTAAGTAATTTACTCTGCATTTTTTTTAAATTCCCAGTTTATTCCCATATATTCCCGTTAATTCCCATGGAAAATTTAGCCTTGAAAATTCCCGGAATTTTGTAACCCTAATTACGATCGTGTTTAATAACTGTTGAAATGGCGATACTGGCGGTTTTCTACAAGGAGATGTATATGGAAATTTTGGAAGGAGTCTCCGGTGTCAGCTTTTGACTTATTAATTTCAATAAAGAGAAAAATTGAGGCTGAAAAGAAAAACACCGGGTTTGTTGCTGCTGTACTGTAGCTGTTATGCAGACGTTCCAGACCAATAAATGTAAATATAAATGGATAAATCGTATGTCATCCTTCCTTAGTAAAAAGGAAATTGTTAGCCTGGTGATATAAGAGGAATAAAACACTTCAGAATCCCTTATTGGCATTAATGGAAATGGATCAGCTTTCAGGAAGGTAAAATTAATAATTCCTTCATGTTGATTATTTTTCTCTAATAGCATGTCGTGGTTAAATTCTGGCTAGTACTTGCTAGCAGTCTAAAGAACACATGAAACGTATTAGAATAGATTTCTCATCCCATCCGTTCCATTTTCAGGGAGCTTGCTGGACTTTTTGAAGGACGGTGAAGGACGGAGCCTTAAATTGCCAAACCTCGTAGACATGGCAGCTCAGGTAAGAAAATCCGTAACACTATTATTCGCAGCGAACATGCTAAAAAAAAGTAATCAGCAATTTTGGAAATCAAGCATGTGCGGTGTCTTTCAGGTGGCTGCAGGCATGGCTTACATCGAGAGAATGAACTACATCCACAGAGATCTGAGATCAGCCAACATCCTCGTGGGTGACAGTTTAGTATGCAAGATCGCGGACTTTGGCCTTGCCAGACTGATAGAGGATAATGAATACACAGCTAGACAAGGTGAGAGAATGGAGGAGAACCTGGTTTATGGTTAGGGTTATGTTTAAGGACCACCGTGCTGCCACTGCTGGACGCTTAGACAATTAAGGCCCTTAAAGGTGGGGTCTCCGATTTTTGAAAGCCAATGTTGACATTTGAAATCACCAACGTTAAAAAAAACCAACGTTACTCACCTATCGAGAAGGAAAAAAGCACCTTTATGTATGCCTTTAAGTAAAGTCGGCCACATATTCACAGATTGGAGTTTCCCGAGTCAACAACTCCTGATCTAAACGCTGTTACTACACAAAACGCGGTTGTAGCTGCCTCTCTACATTACTACGATAGAAAAGAGGTGTTATTTGTGTAGTAACAGCGTTTAGCTCAGGAGTTACTGACTCGGGAAATTCCAACCTGTGAATATGTGGCCAACTTCCTGCTCCTTCAGTTTTAATGTCACACATGCGCACTGAACACTCTCTCCACCGCATAGTGACAAGCCCCGCCCCTTTCTGCTCATTGGCTACACGTTTGTTTAGATTTTTGTTTATTGCTCGGCCCGACTCGATTTTCTGCAGCATTTCTCAAAAATAGGAGACCCTGCATTTGACCATCAATTGCTCAGCTGTATAAATGAGATAATAGGTAAGTCGCTCTGGATAGGGGCGCCGTAGCAGTAGTGCTGTGTAGTAGTAACTGTTCTGAGTCAGTATCAGCTGTTAGCCATTAAGAGACAACACATTCTGCGTTACGATGCTCCGGTGCTCTTGGAAAACCCACTCACGTGTCGCTGTGGTTAAATTAATATAGGATTTGTTCTAAACAGGAAATTTATCTTCATATGAACACAAACACTTTATTTTTAATTCATTTGTCTTAGTTTGCAGTAATATATTCTTGGTCATGGATTGTAATATTATTCTCCAGTCAGATATGACAGTCACACAGACTTGTACACCTGCATCCTGTTTTAGGTGCCAAGTTCCCGATTAAATGGACGGCCCCCGAAGCCGCGCTTTACGGACGGTTTACCATTAAATCTGACGTGTGGTCATTTGGAATACTGCTGACAGAGTTGGTGACCAAAGGACGTGTGCCATATCCAGGTGAGATGATGGTACTTACAGAAAGAGTCTGAAGAATGACTCTTGTCCATGACTGTATTAGTGATTGATCTTTTGATTTATTTTGTTAGGGATGAATAATCGGGAGGTGTTAGAGCAAGTGGAGCGTGGATACAGGATGCCGTGCCCTCAGGACTGCCCCATCTCTCTGCATGAGCTCATGCTGCAGTGCTGGAAGCGAGACCCCGAGGAGAGACCAACGTTCGAGTACCTGCAGGCGTTTTTGGAGGACTACTTCACTGCCACAGAGCCCCAGTACCAACCGGGAGACAACCTCTAAGATGAAACAAACAAGAGCTCAAAAGCTAAAGCGAGTGGATTTGTGCTTTAATCTTGCAGATTAGAACACAAGTCCAGTCACTTTGACTTCTAAATACTATTAGAAAAATAAATGCTTAAAAAAAAATCAAAAAAAAAAAAAAAATCACCTGGACGACTGAAAAACCCCCGTAGAACTCGAGAGCCAGGGGAAAACGCATCGCTACGATACGACACAAACTGACCCGAACAAGATCCGATGCACGTATGACGATTAAAGCTTCCAGAATTCTTTGCCATTTCAATCCAGTATTCGACTCGTTACTCATCTTCCATTAAAAGGACGTTGCCACATTAAATGTGTTCTTTAAAGCCGAACCATATTTTTTGGGGACGTCATGCGAGTGTTTAAAAAAAAAAAAAAGAACGAAGGATAACGGATGGCCTGTTTGTATGTAGTGTAAATATGATGTGGTTACTTACCCCCGTTTTAGGCTTTATTACTTTTTATAATGCTTTTTATTTGATTTGGTTTCAATTTTTGATTGTCATTGCTCAGAGAAAAGGCATGAACGTCGAGGCTCAAACAGAACGACAAACTCCGGCCTCTTTACAAAAAAAAAAGAAAGGAAAAAAAAACAACCAGGACTCTTTTCATTATTTATTCCAGTAATGACATTCCCTCTGTTTATTATTATTATTATTATTATTATTATTATTATTATTATTATTTTGAGAGATCATGTCGCACTAGCTAGCTTTCCTGACACTAAACATTGTGACTTTTTCACAAGGAAACAAGGTTGTGCGCGCACAGGCGACTCTACTTAGCTTTTTTTTTTTTTTTTTTAGCTCCCATTTTTAGCAAAAGCTCAGTGTCTCCATATTTAATTTTTAATTTTTTTCTTGCTAGTGCATTTTCTATTTAGTCACTTTGGATTAACGATAGAAGAATTATGCATCGATATAGTAATCAGGCTGTGTGGGCATTAATGCTTGACTATACAGTACCTGCATCTCTCTCTAGCAAAGATGATCAAATAAAATTAATGGCTAACATCACTGTTTGTAAGAGGCTTAAAATCAAAGCGTTTAAATGCATTTTAATGTGCTATAATTTTAACATAACTAAATAGGTGGGGATATTTATATTAATAAATCACTGAGCTTGACTAGCTTCTTTCTGGCCCCGAGTTCTGTCCTTGATATCAAACGATATTAAAACGTCACGTCTGGAAAGCATTTAACCTCAATCGGTACGTTAAAACGTCACAGCCCTCGTCTTTCAGGCAGACTTAGCAGGGCCATTTTCACCTCGTCTCCATTCCAGCTTTCACTTGAATATCTTGTGAAGGTTTTTCTATAGAATAGTGCGCGCTATAGTAAGCCGTATGAAACACGGGCAACGACCTCATGATTTTTACCCGTTTTTTTTTTTGTTTGTTTGTTTTAAGGCATCCATTTGGATTAATTCATAGATATTGTGTTTTTATTTAATTGTTCTCTTTAGTTTGTTTCATTTATGCACAAACATTTGTAGAATAAAGACTCGTACCCAAGCCCATTTAGTTTTTTTCGATTTTTATTTCCCTTCTTATTAAGTTGTAATTAAGTTGTAATCTTATATGTCTGACTTTCTTATACCACTTGGATTCTCGAATCTGATTGGTTGTTGATTAAACATCGTTGTTAATGATGGTGAAGTTTGCTGTAAGGACAATGTAACGTTTATAGAAGGGAGTCAACGGTATCAGGAAGTTTTCCCACACAGGTTTTTACACTTTTTGGATTTTTTCCCCCTCACGTATTAATATTAAGACAAGGCTAGTGATGAAAGTATTTATAGCTGCTAGAACGTTAGTGATAACGTGAGCAAACTTGTTTCAAACATATTAAATGCACCATAAATGGACAAAAATTATATCGTGGGTATCTCTGACTCCATCTCTTTTTTTTTTTTTTTTTACATTTTCACTGTGGTATAAGAGGAATAAGAATCTAAGACATGCCATAATTAGAAAATAATCCACTTCCCAGACACGTCTCTTCATCCATGTTGGTTTTTTCATATAAAAGCGTGTTTAGTGTTTTTATTTCTT
Source organism: Tachysurus fulvidraco (assembly GCF_022655615.1). Taxonomy (NCBI): domain Eukaryota; kingdom Metazoa; phylum Chordata; class Actinopteri; order Siluriformes; family Bagridae; genus Tachysurus; species Tachysurus fulvidraco. The sequence goes on from NC_062529.1 coordinate 3,081,011, forward strand.
CTTAAGTTGGTCACTAGTCTATTTAACTCGATGCAACGACTACATCCGATCAGGAATAAACCTGATGTTTATGTCAATATTTATACTAATATGGTAAGTGGAGAAGTTCTTAATTTCCTGTTTAATCGTCCACGGTTTTTTTCATGCCGGCGGAGTGACAATTGACTTATGGGACATTTTTTTATTTATTTATTCATATTATTTAGAGGATGATGACGTCTTCAAATCTGAGCTGAGCAAACACTTGGTGTGTCTCAGAGCAGAAATGAGTTTGATATCAACATTTACTTTGAAGACATTTACTTTGAAAAATATTTTTCTACGAATAGTAGGCTAGGGACGCCTGAGATAGGCACAGGCTCCCCGTGACCCGAGAAGTTCGGATAAGTGGTAGAAAATGAGTGAGAGTTTGTGAGTAGTAGGCAGGGGAAAAAACAAATGCTTAAATCCCAGAGTCTACTTTCATAATAGATTCATATTAACCACCATTGTGGAGTGCGACATGACAACATTGAATTTCTTTAAGACCGGAAAAATGAAGCTGGAATAAATCCGTCTAGATTTAAACCATTCTGTCTAACCTGGACAAACACTCCAGCATATTAGCTTTAACATTGGCAGGGTGTCTTTTAGCGTAATCCTTTATTTTGTAAGTTTTTAGTATCTTTAATAGTACTGTCCATTGCCAGAGGAGAGCTTCATATACAATCAGAATAAATATTTTTCTTGTTTTTTAAGTATTTTTTTAGTAAACACAGCCAATGAGGGCTATTGCTTCGATCTCTGCATCTAGTTTGCTAGTTTAAAATAAGTAGATCAGTTCTATAAAAAAATCACATAAGAAGAATAAGAATATATATACATATATGATGATGATGGGAAAATGAATGATCATTATCGTGCACATCAACACATCATTATGGCTGACGAAATCAGACCCCTCGTCCCCCCTCCAGCCTAAAAAGGCAAGACTGTGAGCAGCTGGTGGAAAGAACACAAGCTAAGAATAACCAGTGGCTGTGGTGGTATAAGGTTACCTTGAATCTCTTCTGCGTGTTTTCTTGCCCCATGGCCATGTGAGGCGCCAATTACTCCGCTGAAATTATTAGCAAGTGTGTTTGCTGCCTCTCCTGTTCAACCCTAGTGCCTCAGTGCCTCTTTGGAGTTTCCCCCCTCACCATCTTAACACACTGGCCTTCACCATGCTCACGGAATCTACTTTGGACAAATAGATTTTTTTTGCACTCGATTAACAAGGTTCCACCTGAGGATTGTATGGGGGGGTTAACAAACCGGGCAGCATTAACATCAACCAGGTGGAACCGGTACAACTGGACTGGACGAGATCAGCTGAGGCTTCCACAAGCAGTCACACTATGACTAATAAAACTGAAGGTATTGCATTATTTATTTACAGTGTTTATCATATAGTTCTAGAAATAAACTAATTTACACCATGTGTTTTTTTATGATGTATTTAGTTGATTCGATTGCAGGGTACAGCATATGGCAGCACTGTTTTAAAGTTCCTCTGATTATCCAACTGGAATAAACCTTTGGCAAATAAATAAATAAATATCTTCAAACCTACACAATGATCTGATTTATCCAGATTTGAATACGATGCTTATAGCTCCATCATTTCTTCTAGAAGCAGAGGTGGGTTTAACAGGTTTTTTTTTGGAAGGAGTCTCCAGTATCAGAGCCTTAAATGAGAACTTTAATTGCCCCTCCACAAAAAGTCTTCACGAGTGGATGGTTAAAAAGTATCGAGCGGATAACGAAAAACATGTTACACGTTAATTATCGGCAAATTGTTGAGAAAGAACTATAACTTTATCTTTTTTTTTACCAAATTAACTCAAGGTACAGCTGAGGGTTAAGGATCTTGGTGGTGCTGGGATTTGAACTCCTAACCAGTAGCCCAAAGATGTTACCGATGAACCACCACTTCACCCTGCTATGCTTTATTTCTGACTTATTACCTCATCTATACCTCTGCATAAGCATTCTAATTCTATAAAACGTCTAGTGCTTATGTAATGACGTTAAGCACTAAATGACGTTTTAACTCTAAAGGTTGTTCCACATGCAGAGAAAAATCACAGTCGTGTAATATAACTCTCATTTATTCCTACAGACTTTCTGTATCAAGTTACTGTTTTGACCCACTGTTCAAAAAGGAGCTCAGTGCAGTTTGCAGGGTCGGTTTTCTCACTAAAGTCTTAAATAAAGCACAAATAATGGCTAATGCTAAATACACTGACATTTATAAAGCTTGAGATATCCTGATATGCACCACACCAAAGATAGCTTGTGCACTGCACAGATGAGAAGTGTGAAATATTTGGCCGAGAGAGAGAGAGAGAGAGAGAGAACTTCTGCTCAAGTCATTTGTAATAAATAGACTTGTACATGTAGGAAAGAGAATTTCTGATGAGTCAATTTAAGAATAAGTAGCTTGGCATTTAAGGTGGTATGTTTTAAGGTGGCCCCTTAATGCAAACAAATAAAATACTATCTTGTGGAGCTTCAGGAAAGTCATTAGTTCCTGTTATTGCTTTTTCCCTCATCACCCTTCTCTCTCTCTTTTTTTTAACCCCTTTCCTGTTATAAAATGCTGACACTAGAGACTCCTTCCATCAATACAGGCCCTAATAAATGCCGCCGAATGGCAACTTCAATAATACGACATATTCTTTGTTAAATAGCAATATTTATTAAAAAAATCAGTTAATACTAGGATTATACTTAGGTGCAGGTTTCGGTGTGGTTTCTTTCAATTTGGAGTCTTTAGTCTTTAAAGATAACTTTAAAACCAGTGCATTAATATAAACCTGGGGTATAAATTCGAGCTGCACCACTGCCAGAGCTGCGATTACAGAAGATTAATCAACAGAGTCTGTTCGAACAGACTGCGTCGGATTTAACTGCGTTCACTACCGACAACGATATTAGGATGTTTCTACAGAATGCACTGTATAATGGATTAGTTTGTGAAAGACTTGGATGATCTCTCTGAATTTTGACCTATAGGTTGATCAGCCTTTAACACTTTATACAGCCACCAAACTCAGGGTTCTGACTGAAATATCTATTATATTACCAAATTTCTCTGTCTAATCCCATTACTACCAAAAGCCTGTAACGGCTTTGCTGTCCTATCTATGGATTTTATTCATCTATCAATGGATTTTATTTGTACTCATTGTATTTCATGTAAATTAATATTTTTGGATTTGTGGTGTCATTAATTATAATTTTAAGGGGAATAAGGCATAGTTTGGGCATTTGTACTATAACTATATGAGATGTTTTAATATTGTGTATTAAGTACCTGTGAGATCTTGATTCAAAAGCTTTGTCACTTCTTGGTCCTTAAATCATCCAAGCAGTTTTTAAGGATTCTTAAAGATCACACCTTTTAAGATCTAGGAGAAATGTTAATCAGCTTGAAACAAGGCATCAGTTATATTGTTGGGCCTTATATACTCTCTAAACAGGAAGTAACCTAGAAGTGTTAAGGTAGAGCACAGGGGAGGGAGACCTCTGCTGGCAGGGAGGTGGAATAATCCCATGATGGTATGACAAGATAGTGTAAAAGAAATGAAAGACCTATCCTACTGTATTTTACTGTAGCATCTGGAGCAGGGCACATCAACATGGAAGTCCGAAATCAGGAAGTCGTGAACTTGACACCTCCTCGGGTGATGAACCACGGCTTTGTGGGGGTCTTCAAACGTCCTGTGCAGTGGATGATCATCATTACGCTTCTAATCTCCTGGTCTGCAGCTGGAATTTTTATGTTTGACTTTGTCTCTGATGACCAGCTGACAAGTATGTGACTTAATCAAAATGTATAATTATTTTTGTAGTAATTACTATGTGGGGTGTGAGAAATCATGCGTTCACATTGCTTTATCTTTATAGATCTACAGCACATAAGTTCAGATCCCATGGCAGCTGTGAACGAAGCTGTCGAGGGCTTTACAGGCAAAATGAGCCGCTTAAATGACATTTTTAGTAATGCACATGGTGAGTTTTAACACATCACATGCAGACTTTATAGGTGTGAATCAACAAATTTAAAATGATTACATTTTATTCTGACCCACAGACTACGTTGATACTGTAATCACCAATCCAATGGGTGCCATTAATCAGTGGGCTGATGCTTCGACGTCGTTTCTCTTACATGGTGACGTACTTGGGGTTTCAATTATTTTTTTTGTCCGTGATTTATTTTTCCAAAGAATTTGTATATGTGCCACCACTTTATGATGACGATGACAATGGTTTCTTCTCTTTAATTCAGAGACTAAAGGAGTCACTTCATATCTTAAACCCGGCAGTGATGTATTAGATGAAATGAACGACTGGGTTAGAAGCCTGGTTGTATATTTATTCCACATGTTTGAAGGTAATTTATCATTTCAAACAATCCCGAATTGTAACAGAGCAGTAAACTGAAACAAAGCTGGAAGCTTATTAGGTACTCGATCAGTGTGCCTAATAAACTGGTAAACTTTTGTTCAGCTGTATACGTTCCTTCCAAATATATCTTAACTCTCTGTTATGCTTAGATCTGTTGGAAGTGGTGATTTTCAATCCTCTGGAAATGGTTGCTGGAGCAGTCGCAAAGATTTTAGACCTAGTCAAGGTCGTCCTGAGGTCTTTCACAGGAATGTTTAAGAGTGCTGAAGGTACGTAAATACACACAGTCATGTTTTGTTTGAAATTTAATTACGAAACACACATGAAACAATCCATCAGTGAATCAACCAATGAATCAGTTAATCACAGAATCAATCAAACTCCATCAGTGAATCAACCAATGAATCAGTGAATCACAGAATCAATCAAACTCCATCAGTGAATCAACCAAATGAATCAGTGAATCACAGAATCAATCAAACCCCATTATGTGATTTTAGCTATAGAGTGGTAATCTATGTCAAAGCTTATTACTGCCTTAAACTGTCAAGATAAACACACTTGATATAATAATAATAATAATAATAATAATAATAATAATAATAATAATAATAATAATAATAATAATAATAATAATAAATTTTATTTAGAGGCACCTTTCAAGTCACTCAAGGTCACTATACAAATTCAAACAAGTAATAAATAATAATATAACAGTAAACAACAATTCATTATTGTTAAAGTGTTATAATAAACATATATTTTTCCACCAATTTTAACATACAGCCCAATGTATATTCATGCTATAAAATGATTTTGGCATCTAATTTGCCCTTTTCTTAATATATTAGAGAGTGATAGAGTGATAAATGTGGTCATTACAATTATTTTATGTATGTTTATTCAGTAATATTCTGGTGATGTACCAGATTGTTTTTATTTCAATGTTTGTATGTATATTCTAGTTTATATGCCATTGTATTAGAGCTTGTTTTATCTTTCATTATGAATGGTGGCACTTAAAGGCAGGGTCTCCGATGATTGATAAATGCTTCAGAAAACTGAGTCGGTCCGAATAATAAATAAAAATCAAAACAAAAATCAAAACAAACATGTAGCCATTGAGCAGAAAGGGGCGGGGCTTGTAAATATGCGGCGGAGAAAGGCTTACGATAAGGCAAGAAGAAGGACGTGTTAATATAGGATCAGCTTTCCAGCGCTGGAGAGAACTGAAGGAACAGGAAGTTGGCGCATATTCACAGGTTGGAGTTTCCCGAGTCAATAACTCCTGAGCTAAACGCTGTTACTACACAAATAACACCTCTTTTCTATCGTAGTAATGTAGAGAGGCAGCTACAACCGCGTTTTGTGTAGTAACAGCATTCAGCTCAGGAGTTATTGACTCGGGGAAACTCAACTTTACTTAAGACGCCGAGGCGCTTTTTTCCTTCTCGATAGGTGAGCAACGTTGGTTTTGCTTTGTTACACAGAACTAATATATGCCTTTGTCCTTTACATGATTATTCTTGTGTCATTTTTGCTGTTTTGTTTATCTGCAATCGTATTGTTCTTCCCTTCAGCTATGATAAAGACACATTTCTTTCCATTAGTTGCCTGGGTTACGTATGTATATGTGGGCGGAGCTACCAATACAGGGGTGGGACCTATTTGGGTTAGGGGCGTGTTTGTTTTGGTGTTTTCAAATGTCAACATTGGCTTTCAAAAATCGGAGACCCCACCTTTAAAGTCAAGTGAATATGTTTAAAAGCATCAGTCTAGAATCAAATATAAACCCTGTACATTGATAAGAAAATATACAACGGAGTGAACTGAGCTTTTCCTTCTTAGTTTGGATTCCTAAAACCAGCACAAGTCCTATGGAATTAGCCAGCGATGTTCTTGAAGGAGCACAAAACCTCAAAAACAACATCGTTTCCATTTTTACTGGTGATGAAGGTGCGACGTGGATAACAAAGCATTTGTAATTTTATAATAAATAAGACAGCTAATAAACATTTTCATTGATTTCTTTCTTTTTTTTCCTTTTATCCCAGGTGTTGTTTCAGACCTTACCTTTGATCCTATGAAAGTTGTCACAGACACCGTTGAGGAATTCTCTGACCGTAGGGACATGTTTTTAGCATATCTCTCTAATATCTTGATGGAGGATAAAGGTATGTACCCGGGCTTAGGAAACCATACTGTACAATTTAATTTACCTCTCAATGAGGCATCAGAGTTTTATGTGTTGCTGATTTGCTGCTTTTGCCTTTAGATGACACGCCGCATGTGATCAGGAGAAAAGGTTTGTATAAATTAAACGATTTTAGACAAACGATATATAGACCTTAGTTCAAAGAAATTCTTTAAAAATTTTAAAAAGATAAATAGATAAGCAAATAAATAAAAGTAGTAATAATAATAATAATAATAATAATAATAATAATAATAATAATAATAATAAAAATAAAATAATTCACTTTCACAGTCTTTAAAGACATTTAAAAAAAATCATTTATATATATATTTCCTAGGTTATAATCTTATTTATATTTCCTTTTGTTATTTATATTACATTTTCTAATGGCATATTTCTATATGTAATATCCACAGGAGAATTTCTGCCACCTAAGGAAAAAGGTCAGTAAAACTTAAATACAAATTACAATTTTTCTTAAAAATCGACCGGATTTCGAAAAACAGACTAAAACGTTTGTGAAAATGGTGACACTTGGACTGCATTGATAAAAAAAGTAGCATGAAAGAGTAACAGGTGCATGACTACAATTTTATTCAAATCCATGAATAAAAAAAAATTAAAAGATAGTTTCTGTCTATGGACCTAATGTGCTACTTCATGGGACAGAATAGATTAAATTAAAGATATAAAAACAAAACAAAAAAATCTATAATTTATTTTAAATCATGAATCCTAATGGTGCATGAAAAAATCTCCTGAAATCGTTCCTGTATTAACAGTGTGTTCTGTTTTGACTGTGATTTCATCTCTGCATTGTCATTCAACCTTTTCTGTGCTTTATATACAGTATTTTGAAAAAACTATTCATGTAAGTTTAATGTCATACGTGTGAAACCTTCTGATCTTGTCTAATATTCATCTGGAGTGATTGTGCATGAAAAAAAGAAATCCCAGATAAAAATAAACATTTCCATGTGAAATGTCTTGCCCTCTGATTTCCTTTTCTGATTTACAATATTCTTTTTCCGCTCAAGACAGAATGACCACAATCTAAATTTCAGAATTAGCATTCATAAATTTTCTCTAGACAGAATTACCACAATCCAAATTTCATGAGTCAGAATTAGCATTCATAAATTTTCTTTAAGGAAAAAACATGGATTATTCGTTTAACAAATTCTTATAACTCTAACTGTACACCATAGGCATGCTGTTAATGCTATAGGTTTCATGTCACTGTAATCAACCAAACATATCTTAACTGTTAAAATACTTCTAAAAAAACTAACTTGTATGTGAGATTGAGTTGGAATTGGGTTGGAAGTGTTTAACCTTCTTAAGTCCTTTATTATAGCATTCATCTTATCAAAAGAAATAAACCACTGCTGTTAAAGGTAAACACTCAATGACAGGGTGGAGTTAAAGGCGGGGTTTATGATGTTTGAAAGCCGATGTTGACATTTGAAATCACCAAAACAAACATGCCCTTAACCCAAATGGGTCCCACCCCTGTATTGATAGCTTCGATCACACATACATACGTAACCCAGGCAACTAATAGAAAGAAATGTGTCTTTATCATAGCTGAAGGGAAGAACAATACGATTGCAGATAAACAAAACAGCAAAAATGACACACAAGCATAATCATGTAAAGGACAAAGGCATATATTAGTTCTGTGTAACAAAGCAAAACCAGCGTTACTCACCTATCGAGAAGGAAAAAAGCGCCTCGGCGTCTTAAGTAAAGTGTATTTTCCCGAGTCAATAACTCCTGAGCTAAACGCTGTTACTACAAAAAACGTGGTTGTAGCTGCCTCTCTACATTACTACGATAGAAAAGAGGTGTTATTTGTGTAAAAAAGCTGATCCTATATTAACACGGGTCCTGCTTCTTGCCTTATCGTAAGCCTTTTTTCTCTTTTCGTTTTTATCCGCCATGTCAATGTTTCAATCGCTTTCTGCTAATGTCACACATGCGCACTGAACACTCTCTCCGCTGTATATTGACAAGACCCGCCCCTTTCTGCTCGTTGGCTACACGTTTGTTTTGTTTGTCGGCCCGACTCAGCTTTCTGTAGCATTTCTCAAACATCGTTCATCCCACCTTTAAGTCAGTTAAACAGCACCACTTGAATCCTTTTATTCCACAGTCGTATACCAGAGCAATTTGCTAATGCTAACAACAACATATATATATATATTTATCCCTTTACACTTACATTTCATGTTGTGTAATGTCCACAAGATAAAATAAGTTAAAACAAGATTTTTCTGTCTTAATAAAAGGTGAAATAAGGCAAAAAGGCTTCTGTCTTATAAATAACAAGTTCCTTTAACTGTTACAAAGTGCTGACACTGGAGAAAATGACGCAATCTCCTATTAGAAAGCGTCACTGTATCACTAAGTATGCATGTAATTTGGTTGCTATAGAAATAAAAACATATATTACATTGAGTGTTTTAATATAAATGTGAAAAATAATCCAGACCTATCGGATTTGAAGAATCAATAGTGCTGTGGTAGGATTAGATGTAATTACATCCATTTACATTAACAGCATTTAGCAGATGCCTTTATCCATAGCGACTTACATTTTTATCTCATTTTTATACAACTGAGCAATTGAGGGTTAAGGGCCTTGCTCAGGGGCCCAGCAGTGGCAGCTTGGTGGACGTAGGAATCAAACTCACAACCTTCCGATTGTTATCCCAACACCTTAACCACTAGGCTACCACATCCCCAGAATGTGACATACTTCTAGAATGTGTGTATTGTACCTTTTAATATCCCTGAATGTAGAAATGTAGATTAGCTATTGAACTGTATAAAAATACACCTTTGCATTATATTGTCCATTATACTTACAGTATTCGTGGCACTGAAAGCATTTCAGTTTAAGTTGAACTGATTAATATTTATGCCGTGTACAGTGCAATAAGGTCAATAAACTGTTTGTCTTTCCCTGCATGTTAAGCAAGAAATAGAACAATTTTGGAGGTGTGTCATTATAGGAAAATAGTCAACGAGTGGGTTACTGAGTCAGAGTTACAGTTACCACTCCAAACTTGATTCTTTTCCAATAACAGCATGTTCTGAGGTGTTTTGTGGATTTTATACCACAACAATCTTCCAACACTAACATTTTTCATTCAAGACTCGTGCATTTCTTTGTGTTAATGCTGTGGAACGTATGCGGAACATGTTCGTTTCCCGTAATTCACTTGTTTACTCAGCTTCAGATACAGTATTTCACCAGCGCTGTGGTATAATTCATTTCATTTTCTCCCGAAATGATCTGTCATTTTACCTTTATGATATCATGACTCACATTTACACAAGCATTATGGAAAAATTAACATAAGTGGTGGAGCTTTTTACAACTTTATTAAGTCTAAATTCACTTCAACACTATGTGCCCTTGCTTGTCGAACGTCCTACAACATTTGCATGAGACTTGGTTGGAATTTTTATACCTCATCAAGTTTGTAACCACACAAAATGGCTGCATGAAACAGTTGCAGAGATACTGGTCAGGAAAAAGGATGCGGCCTATCATAGTCTGAAAAGCAAGCTTTTGAAGGCGGAAATTGCTAAATGGGACATGAGCGACGTTGAGGCTCCAGAGATCAAGGATCAAAGAAAGGGATCTACAGTGGAGGAAGATGATGATGTCATCTTGGCAGAATTACTGGATAAACAGAGCGATAAAGATCCAGGAGAACTTATGGAAGATGTTGCTTACATTCTGGATGACAAGGAAGCATCTGGACTAAAGGAAGAACATCAGGAATCTGACTCACCTGAAGCTGTATTGGGTGAAGTCATTGAGCACAGTGAAGTGGTAATGGAGGTGATTCATGAGATTGCACTTGAAAACCCAGTTAAGACTAGCAAGGCTTCTCTCACTGATGAAGGAGGAGAAAATGAGAAGACAGATGAACACCAACCTCAAACAGATTATGCATCTTCAGAGGTTGCATTCAAGAAGACAGTTTATATTTATAATGTTGGCGATGAGGTTCAGACAATAAAATCTATGGCAACAATGGATGACGAAGACCAAACCAATGTAGACACTTACTCAGAGGATCTTAGTGAAGAGAAACCAGTTGAAAATACTAAGGTTTCTGAAGTCATTGGTGATGAGGAACCAGCACAATTACCTCATAGTGCAATCCACAAGACAGATGAAGACCAAACTAAAGCTGGTTACACTTTCTTAGAGGCCACTATTGAGGAGGAATCTGTTGATATCACAGATTCAAATTCTGAGGATAATACTTTAAAACCTTCCATGAAGAAAGAACAAGTTGTTTCTGGTGTCTGTGGTGAAGAAGAACCAGAAGGAATACCTGATGCTGTAATAAATGAGAGTGATGAAGACCAAACTAAAACTAAAACCGGTGATACATTTTCAGAAACCACAACTAAGGAGGAATCTTTTGCTTCCAATTTTGAAAAATTAAAATCACCTGCAACCAAAAGCACAGATGAAGACCAAGCCAAGACAACCGTACCTTTCTATGAGACCATGTTTGAAATTGAATCAGTTGATGCTTCTTTTGTTGTTAATGAAGAGAAACCAATAAACTCAACACAAGTTCCTCCAAAAGACAATGAAAAAGAAGAAATTAAAACAGATATGGTTCTTCAGGAGTTAGCAACCAGCAAATCATCTCTTGGTGCTCAAAATGGAGACAAATATAATGTGGAACATAAAGTAAAGGTAGATGAGATTAAGGAAGTAAAGGAGAAAGATAATGGTGAAGATTCCCAAGAAATAGAATCAAATGATGACGTGGTCCATGCTCAGATTCATACAGGAAACGATGGTATTCAGAGTGACGATGAAAATAATAACAACAATGATAAAAAGAGACATCCGGTTAACAGAGTTGACGTAAGGCATGGAGCAATGACCAAGGAAACCGGCGATCAAGACGTCAAGCGTCATGAAGCGAATGAAAAAGGTATAACATGAAATGTTTATTTCATAACTATGTTTAGATGGATGTTACTCCTTGTCTTTAACATTGATTATTGTAATGATCTGCAATGTGTTTCTGCAGAACCTTCGGATTGAAGCGATCCATTCATTATTCACTAAGCTTACTTTATCCTTAAATGATCTTGATGGCAATTTTCATACTTTCCATATTGATACATTATTGTGTTTTAATCTCTGACTCATGTAAAGTTAACCCCTGGGCTGTGAAACATTTTTTTTAGCATCAACTTGGTTGCTACTTGCCAGATTAGGATGGTGGTCAGGCACACAAATATACATTAATAGCATTCGGGAAATACAAACTCAAAATGTATTGTAATCCAAATGTTTCCAAAAATTGCTCATCAGTTTTTCTTGCACCATTAGCATATATTTTCTCGGATATATTAATGCAATGCAATGGTATGGGGTGTATAAGTAAGAGTATGGAGTTCCATATTATATGGAAGATTTGTGACTGTAATAATTCCTCAGAAATGTTCCAGAAAGTGCAATAATTAACTCCTTGATGAAATTGGCCAAATAAGAGAAAAATCCAATGTGCAACTCAAGCAATGTGATAAAACAAGATACATATCTGAAGGGCTGCGCGGACTAGCTTTCAAACTGATTGAGTTCATATTCATTGGTTCAGTTTTTATACCAAAAACCCAAAAGTCATGTATTCTTTTTAATTTTAGAAAACCCACCTGGCTGAATACGTATATCCATAACAAATAAAAACAAACCCCTCATGTAAATGATAAGGCTGGATTATTATTACTAGAATTTACATTTTTACTAGAACTAATAAGATGCCATTAATTAATAATCAATTAATAACAGATTTGGGAGATATGTTAGTATTTTTTAGTAATTATTTGTATTATTATTATTATTATTATTATTATTATTAGTAGTAGTAGTAGTAGTAGTAGTAGTAGTAGTAATATAATCAGTTTTTTAATTTGTATATGTATATTTTAAAATGTGTATATATATATATATATATATATATATATATATATATATATATATGTTTATATATTTAGATTTTTGTAATAGATAATTTCCTGTTTTAAATTATTATTTTTATTATTATTATTATTATTGTTGTTGTTGTTGTTGTTTCTTCAGTTAATTTTTATGTTATTTCAGTTATCTGTACCTGCCATTATCTCACTCTTCATTGTTTTCATGTTTTTGTTATATCAAGTATCAATTTCTAGGACTTTTTTTTTTTTTGTCACAGTACAGATTTTTTTTTACTTTTGCAACTTTTGTCTATTTTTGTTATTCTGAACATGCTATGCTATCTGTTTACAAACACAGCAGTTTGTACTTTCCAGGTTTGTCTCTGTGTCTGTTTATACAGTACTCTATGCATATTCTTTTGTTTTGATATTCTTCATTTAAAAATGTCTCTCTCATGTAACCTACATGTGTGAATTTTAGTTCTGGAGCAAGAAAGAATTGCCACTGAGAAAAAAGCTCGGGAGGAAGTATACAAAGCCATTCAGGGTGATTCTTTCACTTTTATTTATTGCATGTTTACTTTTTGCACTTTTACTTTTTGCACTTTTACTTTTTGCAAGTTCCGATATCAAATGTAACGATTCTGCATGTTAAGAGGTCTGTGATTTGTGCATTCTTCCAGATATGCGTGCTAAAAAGGTAGCAGAAGAAACAGAAAGGAAATTTGATAAAGAAAAAGAGAAGATAAAAGAAATGGTGAAACTAAAAGAAAAGCGTGAAGAGAACGTAAGCAAGATTGCAGAACTCAAAGGTGAGAGTCACAATGATGAATATTAAATCTTAAATAGCAGCTGTGTCAGATTTATACAGTGTGTATACAGTATAGTGTGTAAAGTACAGTAAGTAGACATATCCAAAGAAGGTCACAAAATTGAACCAAATAATGGTGCCTTTGAGTGGTTGTTAGCTTGTTCATTTTTACACACACACACACACACACACACACACACACACACACACACACACACACACACACACACACACACACACACACACACACACCAGTCTGAGAAACAGATTTGCAATAATATACAGCACATTCATTCATAAGTCCGTCTCAATCAGATCAGTATACTATAAAAAAGGGAGTATTATGGAAAACATTAGTCCACACTTTAGCTTTTATTAAATGGGAAACAAGACAATTGAGATGTATTCTGTTAAGGAAAACAAAAAATTATGTTACCTAAAATATCTTATATTAAATGATCTTTTTTACTCTAAAATCCACTAATTTCCATGAATGCATGAATTTTGGTATTGATAAAAACAGTCAACATATCTGTGTAAGATGTTCTAAAAAGGCTAGTTGATACAGAAAACAAAATGTTTCATACAAAAAATAGAAATTAAATGTGTTCAATTGCATTTGGGATATTATACAAAAAAAAAAAAAACTCTTTCCAGCCCACTGGAGCTCACTTCAACTAGCATTTCTTTCCCTATCGTTTGCATTAATAAAAAAAAAACAACTTTGACACTTTTCATTGTAACTTTGAACAAATGTTTTAAACTCATGGTATCTTAAGTATGTAGCCTAGTTTGCCAGCATTAATGTATTCAATTATAGAGATTTAAGCACTTATGTACGTCGCTCTGGATAAGGGCGTCTGCCAAATGCTGTAAATGTAAAATAATGTGACTCTATCAGTTCAATATAATGATATTTAGGTGCCTGTTTCTTAATCTAATCATTTGAATTATAGACATCTTCACAAAGAAAGTACATAAAGTATCATACTTAATGAGCTGAAAATATCTTGTTAATCTGTCATAAAATTTCCACTTCAGTAATTCCTGAAAATTTCTCACAGACATTGTTCTCCTTTCCTACAGAGCCTGAAGACTATGATGAGAGGGTTAATGTTACAGTTAAAGGTATTAACACACGTGCATTTTTTTTAGGTTTCCTTGTGCCATATTCTAAACTGTCAACAAATCTTTCAATGTCGTTATTTGGTATGAAATGCGCTGAAACTTTTTCCCCTTTTTCATGTGTTGCAGCTGCAAATGTCACCATAGAGAAAGTTGTGCCACTTGTTATAAAGAGAGGTATTATATATTTTTAATCCATTTAAAAAAGGTTTTTTTATTGTTTGATATTTGGAAATTGCAAGGTGCAGTAAAAAGAGTAGATGCAAAGTTTTCAGCTATGACTTTCTGTAAACTGTAAACCTGAACAAACCTTTACTGTGTGGCTGAACACAATATGAACATGAACAACACAACTTGAACAATCACTCCTCCATCATGAATACTTTTCCACATTGTAAAACTGGAAGACCAGTAAAACACACTGGAGACTCCTTCCATATAAAAATTTTCTCCTTATACCTGTTTACCATATCAAGAATTTTACATATTTTTAAACGTGATTCAACCACCAAGACCTTGAAGGTAAAATCAAAATCGTAAAACACTTCCTTGAATTTTAATAGCATATGAACCAGTTTTAATATTAAAAGCAAAGCCTGAAGGTTTGTTTCAATAATATTCTCTCAAATGTGAGAGTAATTCCAGGCACGCAAGTTAACAACTCATGTTAAAAATATGAGCAGAAGCCTTAAGCAGAAGCCAAAATTTCCTTTCGTTTTTCTTCGGCACCATGGTCAGATCCTACTCATCCAATGAAAGAAGTTTTTTTAGGAAATAGATAATAACAGAGAAGTTAATGAATGATGTTAAATGACTGCTTCAATAGCATACTGTTTTTACAGAACGTGAAGCTGCTCCAAAAGAAGAGGCCAAACCAAAACCTACACTAAAAGAGAAGGCAAAGCTTAAACCTGCTTCCAAAGAAATGACAAAACATGTACATGCCACAAAAGAGCAGACAAGGACAGAACCTGCTCTACAAAAGAAGTCAAAACTTGAACCTGTTTCAAAAGAAAAGGTAAAAGAAGTCAAAAGCAAACCTACTCTGAAAGAAAAAGCCAAACCCAAAGATGCTCAAAAACAGAAAATAAAAGATGAATCTTTCCTGAAACATGTTTCAAAAGAGAAAGCAAAACCAGAACCTCTTCCAAAAGAAAAGGCAAAACCTGAAACTATTCCAAAAGAGAAGGCAAAATTTAAGCCTGTTCCAAAAGAAAAGGCAAAACCTGAACCTGTTCCAAAAGAGAAGGCAAAACCTGAAAATCTTCCAAAAATGAAGGTAAAACCAGAACCTCTTCCAAAAGAGAAAGCAAAACCTGAACCAGCTCCAAAAGAGAAGGCAAAACCTGTATCTGCTGCAAAGGAGAAGGCAAAACGTGAACCAGCTGCAAAAGAGAAGGCAAAACCAGAACATGTTCCAAAGGAAAAGGCAATACCTGAACCTCTTTCAAAAGAAATAGCAAAACCAGAAACTATTCCAAAAGTGAAGGCAAAACCTAAAACTCCTCCAAAAGAGAAGGCAAAACCTGAACCTTTTCCAAAAGAGAAGGCGAAATCTGAACCTGTTCCAAAAGAGAAGGCAAAACCAGAACATGTTTCAAAGGAAAAGGCAAAAACTGAACCTGTTAAAAAAGAGAAGGCAAAACCAGAACATGTTCCAAAGGAAAAGGCAAAAACTGAACCTGTTCCAAAAGAGAAGGCAAAACCAGAACATGTTCCAAAGGAAAAGACAAAAACTGAACCTGTTTCAAAAGAGATAGCAAAACCTGAACCTGTTGCAAAAGAGAAGGGCATAGCTGAACCTGTTCCAAAAGAGAAGCCAAAACCTGAACCTGTTCTGAAAGAGAAAGAAAGATCTGAACCTGTTCCAAAAGAAAAGGTAAAACCTGAAGCTGTTCCAGAAGTGAAGGCAAAACCAGAACATGTTCAAAAAGAAAAGGTAAAACCTGAAGCTGTTCCAGAAGAGAAGGCAAAACCAGAACATGTTCAAAAAGAGAAGGCAACACCAGAACATGTTTATAAAGAGAAGGAAATACCTGAACCTGTTGCGAAAGAGAAGAGAAAACCTGAACCAGTTCCAAAAGAGCAGGTAAAGCCTAAAGCTGCTCCAGAACAAAAGGCAAAACCAGAACCTGTTCCAATAGATAAGGCAAAACCTAAAGCTGCTCCAGAACAAAAGGCAAAACCAGAACCTGTTCCAAAAGATAAGGCAAAACCTGAACCTGTTTCAAAAGAAAAGGTAAAATATGTACCTACTACAAAAGAGAAGACAAAACCTGAGGCTGTTTCAAAAGAGAAGGCAAAACCTGAAACTGTTCCAAAAGAGAAGGCAAAACCTGAAACTGTTCCAAAAGAGAAGGCAAAACCAGAACATGCTCAAAAAGAGGAGGCAAAAGCTGAAGCTGTTCAAAAAGAGAAGGCAAAAGCTGAAGCTGTTCTAAAAGAGAAGGCAAAACCAGAACATGTTCCAAAGGAAAAGGCAAAACCTGAACCTGTTCCAAAAGAAATAGCAAAACCAGAAACTATTCCAAAAGTGAAGGCAAAACCTGAAACTCCTCCAAAAGAGAAGGCAAAACCTGAAACTTTTCCAAAAGAGAAGGCAAAACCAGAACATGTTCCAAAAGAAAAGGCAAAACTAGAACAGGCTCCAAAAGAAAAGGCAAAACCAGAACATGTTCCAAAAGAGAAGGCAAAACCTGAAGCTCCACCAAAAGAGAAGGCAAAACCTGAACAAGCTCCAAAAGAGAAGGCAAAACCTGAAACTCCTGCAAAAGAGAAGGCAAAACCTGAAACTCCTGCAAAAGAGAAGGCAAAACCTGAAGCTCCTTCAAAAAAGAAGGCAAAACCTGAAACTCCTTCAAAAGAGAAGGCAAAAGCTGAAGCTGTTCTAAAAGAGAAGGCAAAACCTGTATCTGCTGCAAAGGAGAAGACAAAACCTGAACCAGCTCCAAAAGAGAAGGCAAAACTTGAACCAGCTGCAAAAGAGAAGGCAAAACCAGAACATGTTCCAAAGGAAAAGGCAAAACCAGAACATGTTCCAAAAGAGAAGTTAAAACCTGAACCTGTTCTGAAAGAGAAGGCAAAACCAGAACATGTTCCAAAAGAAAAGGCCAAACCAGAACATGTTCCAAAAGAGAAGTTAAGACCTGAAACTGTTCTGAAAGAGAAGGCAAAACCAGAACATGTTCCAAAAGAAAAGGCAAAACCCGAACAGGCTCCAAAAGAAAAGGCAAAACCAGAACATGTTCCAAAAGAGAAGGCAAGACCTGAAGCTCCACCAAAAGAGAAGGCAAAACCTGAACAAGCTCCAAAAGAGAAGGCAAAACCTGAAACTCCTGCAAAAGAGAAGGCAAAACCTGAAGATCCTTCAAAAAAGAAGGCAAAACCTGAAACTCCTTCAAAAGAGAAGGCAAAACCTGAAGCTCCTCCAAAAGAGAAGGCAAAACCTGAAAAAGCCCCCAAAAAGAAAGCAAAACCAGAAGCTGTTTCAAAAGAGATGGCAAAACCTTTATCTGCTGCAAAGGAGAAGGTAAAAGCTGAACCAGCTCCTAAAGAGAAGGCAAAACCAGAACATGTTCCAAAAGAGACGGTAAAACCTGAACCTGATCTAAAAGAGAAGGCAAAACCTGAACTCAAACCAGTTCTAAAAGAAAAAGTAAAGTCTGTAACTGTTCCAAAAGAGAAGGCAAAACCTGAACCTCCTCCAAAAGAGAAGGCAAAACCTGAACCTCCTTCAAAAGAGAAGGCAAAACCTGAACCTCCTTCAAAAGAGAAGGCAACACCTGAACCTCTTCCAAAAGAGAAGGCAAAACCTGAACCTCCTCCAAAAGAGAAGGCAAAACCTGAACCTCCTTCAAAAGAGAAGGCAACACCTGAACCTCCTCCAAAAGAGAAGGCAAAACCTGAAATTGTTCCAAAAGAGAAGGCAAAACCAGAACCTGTTACAAAAGAGAAGGCAAAACCTTTATCTGCTGCAAAGGAGAAGGTAAAAGCTGAACCAGCTCCAAAAGAGAAGGCAAAACCTGAACCTCCTACAAAAGAGAAGGCAAAACCTGAACCTCCTCCAAAAGAGAAGGAAAAACCAGAACAGGCTCCAAAAGAGAAGGTAAAACCTGAACCTGTTCCAAAAGAGAAGGCAAAACTTGAAATCAAACCAGTTCCAAAGGAAAAGGTAAAGTTTGTAACTCTTCCTAAAGAGAAGGCAAAACCTGAAACTCCTGCAAAAGAGAAGGCAAAACCCGAAGCTCCTCCAAAAAAGAAGGC
Source organism: Tachysurus fulvidraco (assembly GCF_022655615.1). Taxonomy (NCBI): domain Eukaryota; kingdom Metazoa; phylum Chordata; class Actinopteri; order Siluriformes; family Bagridae; genus Tachysurus; species Tachysurus fulvidraco. The sequence goes on from NC_062529.1 coordinate 3,099,808, forward strand.
AACACCAGAACATGTTCAAAAAGAGAAGGCAAAACCTGAACCTGTTGCAAAAGAGAAGGGAAAACCTGAACCTGTTCCAAAAGAGAAGGCAACACCAGAATATGTTGCAAAAGAGAAGGGAAAACCTGAACCTGTTCCAAAAGAGAAGGCAAAACCAGAACATGTTGCAAAAGAGAAGGGAAAACCGGAACCTGTTCCAAAAGAGAAGGCAAAACCAGAAAATGTTCAAAAAGAGAAGGCAACATCAGAACATGCTCAAAAAGAGAAGGCAAAACCTGAACCTGTTCCAAAAGAGAAGCCAAAACCTGAACCTGTTCCAAAACATAAGGCAAAACTTGAACCTGTTCTGAAAGAGAAAGAAAGACCTGAACCTGTTCCAAAAGAAAAGGCAAAACCTGAAGCTGTTTCAGAAGAGAAGGCAAAACCAGAACATGTTCTAAAAGAGAAGGCAACACCAGAACATGTTCATAAAGAGAAGGCAACACCAGAACATGTTCATAAAGAGAAGGCAACACCAGAACATGTTCATAAAGAGAAGGCAACACCAGAACATGTTCAAAAAGAGAAGGCAACACCAGAACATGCTCAAAAAGAGAAGGCAAAACTTGAACCTGTTGCAAAAGAGAAGTTAAAACCTGAGCCTGTTCCAAAAGAGAAGCCAAAACCTGAACCTGTTCCAAAACATAAGGCAAAACGTGAACCTGTTCCAAAACATAAGGCAAAACTTGAACCTGTTCCGAAAGAGAAAGAAAGACCTGAACCTGTTCCAAAAGAAAAGGCAAAACCTGAAGCTGTTTCAGAAGAGAAGGCAAAACCAGAACATGTTCATAAAGAGAAGGCAACACCAGAACATGTTCAAAAAGAGAAGGCAAAACCCGAACCTATTGCAAAAGAGAAGGTAAAACATAAAGCTGCTCCAGAAAAAAAGGCAGAACCAGAACCTGTTCCAATATATAAGGCAAAACCTGAAGCAGTTCCAAAAGAGCATGCAAGACCAGAACATGTTCCAAAGGAAAAGGTAAAACCAGAAACTGTTTCAAAAGAAATGTCAAAGCCTTTAACTGTTGCAAAAGATAAGGCAAAACCTGAACCTGTTCCAAAAGAGAAGGTAAAGCCTGTAATTGCTCCAAAAGAAAAGGCAAAGTCTGTAATTGCTCCAAAAGAGAAGGTAAAGCCTAAACCTGCTTCAGAAAAGAAGGCAAAAACAGAACCTGTTTTAAAAGAGAAGACTAAACTTGAACCTGCTCCAATAGAAAAGTCAAAACCAGAATATATTCCAAAAGAGAAGGCAAAATCAGAACCTGCTCCAAAAGAGAAGGCAACACCTGAACCTTCTCAAAAAGAGAAGGCAAAACCTGAACCTCCTCCAAAACAGAAGACAAAACCAGAACCTGTTCCAAAACATAAGGCAAAACCTGAAGCTGTTTTTAAAGAGCAGGCAAGACCAGAACCTGTTCCAAAAGAGAAGATAAAACCAGAATCTGTTTCAAAAGAAAAGGAAAAGCCTGTAACTGTTGCAAAAGATAAGGCAAAACCAGAATCTGTTTCAAAAGAGAAGGCAAAACCTGAACCTGTCCCTAAAGAAAAGACAATACCAGTATCTGCTCCAATAGAAAAGGTAAAGCCTCTAATTGCTCCAAAACCGAAGGCAAAGCCTGTAATTGCTCCAAAAGAGAAATCAAAACCTGAACCTGTTGTAAAAGAAAAGGCAAAACCTGAAACTGTTGTAAAAGAAAAGGCAAAACCTGAACCTGTTGTAAAAGAAACGGCAAAACCTGAAACTGTTGTAAAAGAAAGGGCAAAACCAGAACCTGTTGTAAAAGAAAAGGCAAAACCTGAACCTGTTGAAAAAGAAAAGGCAAAACCAGAACCTGTTGTAAAAGAAAAGGCAAAACCAGAACCTGTTGTAAAAGAAAAGGCAAAACCAGAGCCTGTTGTAAGAGAAAAGGCAAAACCAGAACCTGTTTCAAAAGAGAAGGTAAAACATGTACCTACTACAAAAGAGAAGGCAAAACCTGAACCTGTTCCAAAAGAGAAGGCAAAACCTGAATCAGTTCCGAAAGAAAAGGCAAAATCTGAACTCAAACCAGTTCCAAAAGAAAAGGCAAAACCTGAATATGTTCCTGAAGAGAAAGCAAAACACGAACGTCTGCCTAAAGAGAAGACAAAACCTGATCGTTTTATAAAAGTGAAGGCAAAACCCGAACTTCCAAAAGTGAGGGCAAAACCTGAACCTTTACTAAAAGAGAAGGAAACAGCTGAACTTGTTCCAAAATTGAAGGCAAAATCCGAAACTGTTCCAAAGGAGAAGGCTAAACCCGAACCTGTTCCAAAAGAGAAGACAAAACCTGTACCTGCTCCAAAGGAGAAGGCTAAACCCAAACCTGTTCCAAAAGAGAAAACAAAACCTATTCCTGCTCCAAAGGAGATTGTAAAACATATACCTGCTCCAACAGAAAAGGCAAAAGCAGAACCTGTTTCAAAAGAGAAGTCCAAACCCATACCTTTTCATAGGAAAGGTATTTTTGGTTTTCTATACTATTCTTTTTTGTTAATCACCAAGTTTACCTATTAGAACCGCTAGTTAGCAATAGACGTCACAAATAAAATCTGGACCATCCCATAAAGGAAGGAATTTCTGATTTTACTTTACTTACTGAGTTTTGATAAATTCATTAAAAACATATTAGCAATCAAATTAACTCTAACTTTAAATATTTATTTCCATAGATTTTCTTTTCAGTCGTATGCTTTATAATTGTATTTTATCTATTGATCCTTGTTTTATTCCTTAATATGTGTCTCAGCAATACTCAGCAAATATATCGTGCACAACCCAAAACCTTTTGGGGCTTTAATGTGGTTCCCGCTATAGGATAGAGCTGAGCAGTTGAGAGTTAATAGTTTTGCTGAAGAGCCCAGCTATGGCATCTTGCCAGTTCTAGCTTTTGAACACTTTCGAAACCATCTGATCAGTGGCCCAGAGTCTTAGACAGTGACCCAGTTTTTTGATTGGATCATTGCATGGATCACCTTGATCAGTGGTTGGACCTGATGCTTAGCTTTATGCCTAAATAATCTTCGATCCTTCGACTGGTGTGGGATTAAGGCACCTGCTCACAGTCCTTGTGCTTAATGTTTTTTTAATGTTTCAGGGGCTGAATTGGCTAAAGAGGTGGTCCCAGTGAAGAAAGGTATCATTGATATATCACTTTTAAGTTCTGTGTCAATGAATATGTTATTTATGAATATTCTTGATTTGTTAAAACTTAGTTATTTTATAATGCCAAAGAAAGAATAAAACTTGCACCAAAGAAAGACATTATTGTTTTTGTTTGGGATGACTGTATTGCTGTTGGCAACATACTGTATTACAACGCAATAACAGCTTTATTTGTTTTTTCAGAGCCTGAAGTTGCCAAAAAGGCTATACCAATCACAGTGAAGAAAGGTATGACCATATATTAAGAAGGTTTTACATCATATTCTTAAGGTGTTTGTTATTCTCACATGAATCCATAAAACTTGGATCATAGCTTTTCATCAGTTTGCCTTAGGGGCTTTTTAAACCAGGTCACTTCATGCGTTTTCTGTGATCCGATAGCTATCCGATGGTAAAAAGACCAGGTCTAAATGCCCTCCGAAACGGTTTCGAGATGGATATAAATCCGATCTCTCAAACCACTTCAGGAGGTGGTCTGGGACGGATTTCAGATGAAACTGGACAGGTGTAAATGCATGTGGTTGTTCAAGCCACATACGTCAGCGCTATACTCCTCCCAAATGGAAGTATGTCACTCGCAGGTAACTCATGAGTTGTGCATCGCGCCGGAAACAAATAACATGGACAACACGCAGGCACTTATTGCTCTTTGGAGCAATGAAAGCGTCCAACAAAAGCTTTGTAAAACATATAGAAACAAAAATATATTTAAGTATATACAATATACCAAAGCATGTTCCATTTCAATTACCCCGGAAATGAGGTAAAATATATTTGCATTTTGGGCGGGAGTAGAAAGATCGTATCGATATCCGATTCGTCAAGACGCATTTATGTGGCCTAATGTAAATGGAACAGTTTTAACAAATCAAATAGCTATTGGATCAGAGAAAACACATGAAGTGTCCAGGTGTAAAAAGGCCCTCAGATAATCATTAGTTCATGTTTTAGTAAGTGTTATTAAATAAGACCATATATTTAACATATAATTACTATAATAAAAAGTTAAGACTGAACATTTCCTCTCTGACAGAGCCGGAAGCCGCTAAAGAAACACTGATCCCTGTGGTGTATCCCAGTGCCAAAGGTACTGTACCCTTGTGTAGTTTGAATTTTCTCAGCATCATTTATTAGTTTATTACATTATTTTTTAGCCCTCTAAGATGCTGAGAATTCAGATCCTGTAGCTATTGTAGCTTAAGAACCATACCAGCTGTGGAGTTCAAATATTCAGATAAGATTTCAGATGCATATTAGCATGAAAGAAACATCCACTGAAGAGATTTATTGTATTTGTTCAAATATCTTGTCTATGCACACAGATATCGCTGTGGAAGTAGAGCTTCTTAAAGCCATCAACCAAAAGCTGTCCATTCTGGATATACTGAGAAAAGACATTGGTGAAATAAGAACTGATCTGGAGGTCACACAAAGCCATATCGATCAATTGAGGATGGACAATCGAACACTCAAAGGTTTTATTTTATAATATTCTCAATATTGTTTTCTCAAACAGTGACAATAAGGTTTTTATCTATTACGATTACTATCTGTGCAGTGGTGGCCTTTATGTCTTTTATATATGGATTAGAAAATAGATATCCAGTCTTACCCGAAAAGGGCTGCTTTGGGTGCAGGTTTTAATTCCATCGAAGCAGAAGGTACTTGAATCTACTGAAAGTCAAGATCAGCTCATTAAACAAGTGGAATCAGTTGTGGCCCTTTGTTGATAAGATCATACAACCCTGGATTAGACAAATTGTCTATAAAATAAGTCTACTCTACACATGTAACTTGTATTTCAATGTAGGTGCATGTAATAAAATGGCTAAGAACAGTAGCTATATAAGTCCAGAAATATATATAGATATATAGATTTTTTTGCAAAATTAAAAATTATTTTATTGTTACAGCACCCAAGGAATTCAAGGAAAAAGTAAAACCTGCAGTGATGAAGAAAGGTTTGTATTACAACACTGACACACCAGAGATGGACAAGTAAAAAATAGCATAGTGTTATTTAAAACTAATGAACAACAGCAATAATATTTTCTAAATACGTTATATATTGTCATGAACGTAGGATAAATGCGGACCCAAACGCAGGATAGCAAAGCAAACGGGATTCAATAACAAAGGAAACACAAAACACGACACGGACTAGAGACAGGACAAGACAACAGTAGATTCCGTGCTGCACAAGGCAACGCTGCACAGTTAAATACACAGGGTAATCACAATAGGAAACAGGTGTGTAGACAGGGAGGAGCAGATGAAGGCGGGGCAGACACTTTACAAGGAACGTAAACAGATGCACGTGGCCAAAGTCCGGGCTGAGTCCTGACATATATAACAGTTTTGCTCTTTTTATATGTCAGAAATGAACAAATTAGATTTCATCATTACACTTTTACAGATATATGTATGTTAAAGAATGTTGTGGAACATCTCTGGAACAAAAGTAAAGCTGTTCCTTAATGTTGTCTGTCACAGTCTTCGGGATACAGAAGATTGTGTTAATGTTACTTTAAAACGGATAAAAGAATCATATGTCATTTCTGATCTATTAACGAATAAACTACCAAATTTGCTATTGTGCAAAAAGTATATACTGTATTGGCCGTGCTGTGCTGTTTTGTTCATTAGTTTCCTATGACTGCTTAAAAAGATAAGAGCAGGAAAATGAATACTGATGTGTAACATACTATCCTGTCAATACATAGCGTAATTGGCTTGTTTTTCATGACCATATGTGTATGTATAATATATTTACATCTCGATTTACATCTTCCTTAATATCTCCTTAAAAAGAAAAGGTTTGTTTACTTTAATACTAATATATTAGCCTGCTGCTAAGATCCTTGTATTTTTTCAAATCTACTTAATCTACATTTTACAGGTACCTTGAGAGAAAAGCCTAAAATATCAACTGTGGTTAAAGGTACTCTCTAAACTCAAAAGGATATTCATCATAAAACACTGAGTTCATTTTCCATTGTACTTTATAAATTGATCATGAACTGATTTGGTTCTTTCAGGAAGGGAAGCTCTAAAAAACATCACTAAAGCAGCCAGTGTGAAGAAAGGTATGAATAATAAAGTGAGATTAATAACATCCTGGTGAACTGTAACAAAAAATAAACTGATCAGACATTTCTTTCCATACAGAGCGGGTGTTGAAGAACATTACTAGAGCAGTGTTTGGAAAGAAAGGTAGCTGTGTTTCTTATACACTATAAGGGAATTTTAGAGATGTACAATAAGTAGTAGATATATTTAATACACTAATCTTTAGAGTGTTCACTTTCTTTATTTAGAATCGGCTGCACTCTTGTTTACTCTACATTTTGAGCTTTCTTACTATTAGGCTTTCATCTTTGAATTCGATTACATATGCAGCTGATTAGCAGGATAGAAACGTCACTTGAGGAATGATGACTGTGTGTAGATCAAAAGGGTAGGTATTAATATTATACTGTAGATCCACAAATTCATCCGCTGGAGTCTATCACGGGGACTTGTGGCACAAAGTGAGGGACACCCTGGACAGCATGCCAACCCATCTCATGGCACAATCATACAATCAGACTCACCCCTTCATATGTCTTTGGACTTGTTAAACCAGAGTACCCAGAGGAAACCCTCAAAGAACAGGGAGAACATACAATCTCTGTGCATGAAAGGCAGAGGCAGGAGTCGAACCCCAAGTCTGGATTTGGGATGCCAACATGATAACCACTTAGCATTGATAACTATTTAATCTAGCAAAAATTTCCTATATTATAGACCTTTTCTTGTCTGAGTTTTTTTGTACCAAATGAAACTAGTTTTAAAACATTTTTTATGTTGTTTGTTTAAATCAAAACACACCTGTCATTAACTGTTTTTGCTCTACAAGAACAAGCTCCAAAAGAAATTGTCCAAAAGGACGGGCTTCAACATAAAAAGAAAGGTACATTTCTTTCATCCTTATTCCGCAAATTCCAGCGGTTTTTGATTTGGAATATATGTGCATTTATATTAACGTAAATCCGTAAATATTCCTTGTAAAATATTTCTTATAATTTTGGTGCTATTAAACATTAGCTCAAAAAAAATGTTCCATGTATCATCAGTACAGTTTGTCTTTTATTATTGTAGAAAAAGCCCCTGAGATCACATTTCCTGAAGAGAAAGAAATAAAAGGTAAATCACCTCAAGGATTCATGCTCCATTTATTATTACTGATATTTTTTAAGGTTATAATTAGTCACTAAATTGTTGCATTCACCATTTTTTAAGTAGATGAGCCTGTGGTGACCAAAGCTCCTGAACCAGCAGAAGAGGGTAATATCTTTTTTTATTTGTTTTTGGGATCTGAAACCTACACCTGGTGGGCAAATCATGAATTTATCTAGTCCACTAGGTAGATAATAGCTGTAGTGGCTAAAATGTGGTGCGCTAGTTAAGCTAACTAAGTGCACTAACCAGTTCCTCCAGGAAATCACATTATTTGCAATTGCAGAAATTAAAGCAAATTCCAAAATATTTGGAATTGTTTTCAAAATTATCACATATTTTCCACAGTTTTGGGCCAAGATGTGTTGAGTGACATCAACACAATATTTCTGTCATTGCAAAATAGTTTTCTGAAAGAAAGAAGAAAAAAAAGAAAAGGAATTAATTTTTTTAAGCAACAATCAAACAAAAAAGTGAAGTACTGATTAATACAGACTAAAGGAAATGAATGAGTACATGGAGGGAAGGAACATGTAGCCATAGTCTCTGATTTTGAAAGCCAATGTCGACATATAAAATCACCAAAACAAACACACCCCTAACCCAAATGGGTCCCACCCCTGTATTGATAGATCTGCCCACACATACATACGTAACCCAGGCAACTAATGAAAAGAAACGTGTCTTTATCATAGCTGAAGGGAAGAACAATACAATTGCAGATAAACAAACAAACAAAAATGACACACAAACATAATCATGTAAAGGACAAAGGCATATATTAGTTCTGTGTAACAAAGCAAAACCAATGTTACTCACCTATCGAGAAGGAGAAAAGTGCCTCGGCGTCTTAAGTAAAGCTGGCCGCATATTCACAGATTGGAGATTCCCAGGTCAATAACTCCTGAGCTAAACGCTGTTATTGACTCGGGAACCTCAAATCTGTGAATATGCGCCAACTTCCTGCTCCTTCAGTTCTCTCCAGCGCTGGAAAGCTGATCCTATATTAACACGGTCCTACTTCTTGCCTTATCGTAAGCCTTTCTTCGCTTTCTTTTTTGTTTTTATCCTCCATGTCAATGTTAAAACCGCTTTCTGTGAAGACACGCCCCTTTCTGCTCATTGGCTACTTGTTTGTTTTGATTTTTGTTTAGTTTTTGGCCCGACTCAGTTTTCTGAAGCATTTCTCAAAAATCGGAGACCCTACCTTTAACATATAGTTTTTTGCTGGGCTACTACTGATTTTTCTGGTCATAGCTGAACATTTTTAATACACTTTCATTAGGAAAATGCATAATATTTTCTCAACATACTTATCACTTTAAAATTCTATTTCTGCAGAAGAAGTCCCATACTTCCAATGTTTCTACGTGGACGAATATGACATCCAGTATCCCTTCTTCCCATTTTCACCACCTTTCTTATGAAGGTCACCAGCATCAGGTTGTGTGAAATGTTGACATCTATGATACATACATTAACCTTCAAAGGTTACTGATACACTATTGGTCCTCAACGCCGAAATCGAGGAAGTCGGGGACAATTACTGTTAATGAGCTTTCAAAACCGGGACAATACAAGCAATTCCATTTACTGTCTAAGTGTGTGTCTTGTTCTAGATATGTTTATGCTACTGTAGATTTGTTTAGCCTAGTTTTTATTTAAGTCATAGTATATTATAGAAGCAGTTCAGGTTTGTACTCTCTTTTTCATGTTTTGTACACTGAATGTAAATCTTACAAGGAATGGCAGAAATGTGTGTCCGTGAAAGCTCTGACAGGCGACGAAGAAAACAAGCACTCGTCCGATCACAGAAAATGTTTGTAAACGTTTTAAACGTGTTAAGAGACGAGGTTTTAAACCTACACCTGAATATGCAATGGTACTTGTGCCTCATTTTGATAGAGTGCTGATTCAAAGCATTCTACTTACGGTTAATCAAAATGATGGATGAAATAGATTTCCTATCACGATGTAACAAAAAACTTCACAGAAATCGAAGTTTATGCAGAAACTAAAGGAACACTATGAAGGTATGCAGTATCTTAAGGCTGGATTTGTGGGCTGTGAAGTTTCCTGTATATATTGCTCATTCTATGCTTTTCAGTTCAGTATATCTGCAAATACTGAATGACTTTTCCAACCTAATATTTGTAGCTGGATTTCATAATATTTAAGTAACCAAAGCTACAAGCACTAATTCCATCATCCCTATTCTTAGCTAGTCAGAACTTTATCTGTGGAAACTCTCAAAGGCATGCGATAATGGGACCTTGATGTTAAATTATTCCTTCATCCTTTAAGGAAAGATAATGCATTTATGAGGTCATCCAATGCCATCAGTATTTATTTAATCACTAAACTGTGATTAGAGGAATGGCATAGTAACTAGTGTTTACATGATCATTAAAATATGATGCGTTAGAAATATGTCAAGTTAGAAATGTGTAAACATTAAGGAATAGATTAAGGAATAAAACCTGACACAACATGTTGTTATGGTAATTTAATGGATGATGTGTTGGTGTGAAGCAGCCCAACATACTGTAAAGCACAGTCACGACACGATCCTGATTTATACAAAAACAAATTGTCAACAAATACATTTTTAAAATGATCTCTTTACAGTATGTTGTACTTTTTAATTGTTTTTAGTTACATTTAATGCCAGTTAGTTAGTTAGTTTGTTCCATTAAACAGCTGTAAACATCTGGTTACATTTTCTGTAACAAGGATTGACATTTTACTAATAAACTAAAAAGGTCTCGAGGACCTGAGGACGTTCTTGTGATGGAAAACTTAAAGTTGCAATTTGTTACTACAGAAATATTAACGTATTAGGACGAACGTGTCGATATAAACGTAGTTTAAAGCTAGAAATATAGTCAGGACTGACTGCTGTAATAAAAAATAAATCAACACCTTCTGACCAATCAGAACTGAGAATTCAACAGCGCTGTGGTGGAACGTACAATCTCAACTCCACCCATGACTCTCAATTTTGTGTTTTGAAACACAGTCCTGGCTTATCCTGGCTGGATTGAGTACGTCTTGTAAATCTTTGCTAATTCACTATTTCCAAGAATATCTACAGACCTATCTGTACTTTACTTTGTAGATATGAACTGAGTTTGATGCTTACAAGAATAAGCCTTTTGTATTTGCATGATATTACTCAAAAGAATAACTTACATCAGTTTAACTGACCAAAGATGATTATTATTGACGCAATTGCAGACAGTTTTGAGAATTTTGGGCCAACAGTTCCAGGTATCTTGTTTTGATGAATATTGGTGCTTTAAAACCAATATGTTTGATAATACTTTGGTCCAAATTGAACATAAAGATGATGTTCAGCTTGGAATGAGTCCATGTATCTTAAACATAGTCTAATTATAATCTTTTGAGAAATGTTCCTTTAACTGCGTACATTATTTATTTATGTAATATTTAATATTCTAGCACAATCACAGGCTGATTATAACAAATCGGACTCTTCTTTCATTACAACTCACAGATTTTACTCTAGAGTAAAAAAAACGGTTGAGAGTTAAGTCTAAGAAGAGCCGAGAATTTTGCAGAATATAAATAATGACTGATTAGATCATTATTAAATGTTTTATAAATGGCAAATCCGAAAATCTCGTAAAGATCTTGCCAGCACATTTGACTAAATATGTCAGTCTTATCTACTTTAAGGTAAACTGTGCTTGATTCAGATGACTTTTTAAACTGAATCAAACCTCATGTTTACTGAGACTTTTTCATTCTTTTATTATTTACTTGAGAAAATCTGTCACATATCATGACTTAAAAGATCATTTTTGCTGTATAGTTATTTTAAACAGCTTCATACACAAATTTTGTGTTCAATAAAACAAGCTCATTATATAAAATGCTTGTTTTGAAAGCTGGTAGATGTTTTATGAGATGTTGATGAGAACTCTAAAGAAGGTGACAATGGTGTTGTATATAGAAGAAATACAGCGCATGTTTTCAGGCATGGTGCTACTCACACCAGCTTGGTTTAAATTGTTCAAATTGTCTACAAATGTTGTATATTGCATAACAATTGGCATCTGTATTTCTATTTCTTTTTTGTTCAGATTCTCAGCCGAAATGCATGAGGTGTGTTTTCTGCTTTGTGTAAAACTGCATCTAAAATCCTGGCTGATAAAATGAACAAGTATGTGAGTGAGGTTTTTTGTTTGTTTGTTGCTTGGTTGGTTGGTTTTACCCCAGCGGTTGTCAAATTGACATCCGGGGACCTCTAGGGGGAGTAGAAAATTCACAATTCTGAAAATCACAAATCTACTTTGAATAAATGTTTATGAATACTCTGATATGTATGGAGTCATTTACTGTAAATGCAACATGATACACTGTGCTTCATGATCCAAAATGTATGCTTTATGAAGTAGTAGTAAAGCAAATAATTTGAACTTTTCCACCTTGGATTGTTCTCACTCACTCACTCACTCACTCATTTTCTACCACTTATCCGAACTTCTCGGGTCACAGGGAGCCTGTGCCTATCTCAGGCATCATCGGGCATCAAGGCAGGATACACCCTGGACAGAGTGCCAACCCATCACAGGGCACACACACACTCTCATTCACTCACGCAATCACACACTACGGACAATTTTTCCAGAGATGCCAATCAACCTACCATGTCTTTGGACCGGGGGAGGAAACCGGAGTACCCGGAGGAAACCCCAGAGGCACGTGGAGAACATGCAAACTCCACACACACAAGGCGGAGGCGAGAATTGAACCCCGACCCTGGAGGTGTGAGGGGAACGTGCTAACCACTAAGCCACCGTGTCCCCCCACCTTGGATTGTTAAAATCTAAACTGGACTTTGGATGAACTAGCTTCTATGTTAGGTTAAAAAGTGTCAAAGGAACTTGAAGCACATGCTACAATTATCAGTGAATCATAAAACTCACACAAGGAAGATCCAGCCAGCATCTGATTATATTAATAGATCATTTTTAATATACAGTCATGATGTAGCATAATGTAATAATACATACTAATTTCTGGGTATTGAAAAGATTATTATAGAACAAAGTATTTTTTATACCAATCGTATACGGAAAATAATCAACAATGTGTTGGTGTAATGCCACCTGATGTGAAGCACATTTACTGTCACCACTTCAAAGTTAATTATTTTCCAATAACATCACATCCTGAAGCATTTATTTCTCTTAAAAAACTGTTAATCTAGTTAGCTCTTTATCAGTCGCTCCCTCACCAGTTAATAAGCCATTATTATTTTTCATATTACAGAGAAAGTAGAAAACATCTTTACCTCTGATTTATTTACTATTTTATAGAAATCACAACCAGAACTAGTACTACTACTGCTTTTACTGCTGTCATTTAAAATTAACCAACACCCAACAACTAAAAATTATCAGGAATGGAAAAGCATACAGTAATTATGTGTTTATTTTCATTTCATGAAGAAAAAAAAAGATTTAATTTATAGTACACTAGAGATGATCAGTGGTGCTGAATTGTTTCCATTGTCATCTAACCCAGGATTGATGAATGGATAGAGTTTGTCAGTAAACAACTGACCAGTGAAAGAGAATATATGACACCTGGCCTCTACATCATGAAATGAAACCAGACCCTCCTCATAATCAACAAACACTCCCACCTTCTGTGGTGTCTTTCCCTGTGAGATCAGGATCTTAGTACCTTCAAAAACATAGCACTCATTCCCATTCCTCCCAGCCATAGTCCAGAACCCATTTTCAGGTGCCATCATTAGGTCCACCTTCCTATTAGCGGACTCACTGACCACTCCTAAAGTCCACATAGTCTTCCTATTGACCTGCACCTCAAAGTAAAATCTCCCTGAAGAGAAACCCTGCTTTCCCAGGACCATGTAGAAATAAGTAAACCTTTGGGGATTGTCAGGGAGATTTTGTGCTGTGTCTCCATATCTCACTTGCTTTTGATCACAAGACAGGAAGAGATTGGGATGGGCTGTGTCAGGATCCAGAGTTATATCCACTAAAAGAAACACATAGTGTTTGAAAGAAGAATGCAGGGATCTGCTGAATCATTAGCTAGTACACTGAAGTAAATTACAATAGATATAAAAGGTCTACACAATCCTGTAAATACTGCAGGTTACTAAATAAAGAAAAATAAATGTGCAATAAGTGGGCTGCATACGTGCGCACACTTCTTAACTAATACTTTTGTTAAAAAAGGATTGTATTGCTTATTTGAAAAAGGTTTGTTCTCCATATTCAGCTCTTTAAGTCCTGCATATTTTAACTGGTATTTGGAGTTGTCTATGATTCCCTCGGTCTTGGCTAGAGTCCCAGATGCAGCCCCTTATCACAATGCTTCCACCACCATGCTTCACTATTCGCATTGTGTTCTTTGAATGACAAACTCTCTTCTTGTCCCACCAAACATAATTTATAATTAAATACAAAAATGTATCTTGTAATCTTGAAAAATGTAGGTGGGCTTCAATGTTATTTATTTCTATCGAGCCAGCTCAACAAATAAAAAAAAATACAAGACAATGTAGTCACATTGTCAGGAGTGACCAGTTCTTGCCAGTCATCTTTAAAAGAAAGTCTTGTTGTTTGAAACGTCACTGTGATGCTCAATTATCTCCATTTGTTGATCATGGAAAACTGACATAATTTATCTTTACTGACTTCATCACAGAAACCTGCAATTTTACCAGGGGTGTGTAGACTTTTAGATGCATAGTGTATTTCCAGAAGGAAATGTAGAGCTTGCAAAGATCTGGCTAAATAAACAAATAAAGCTAATAGAGCAAAGATAATTATGACTTATAGACCAGATCCGAGTTTCCTTTGCCACATCTATCCATTGGCACATTATTTCAAGTACATTAAAATTATGCAGAACTTAACATTAGGTAGAAACGATCTATAATCTTTTATTTAGATGGGTGTACATTTGAAAACTTTCTAAATCATCTATCTATCCATCCATCTATCTATCTATCTATCTATCTATCTATCTATCTATCTATCTATCTATCTATCTATCTATCTATCTACCATCTTACCACTCTTTAAATTTTAATTTTTTAAATCACTTTTTTTAAAAACTTTAAATTTTGAGTGTGGGGAAAAATCTGCACAATACCTGCATACAGCTGAATCCTCCTCAGATCTGTGGACATGGATTACAAAATAAATCCAATGAATAATGCCAGAATAACTTGTATTTAAATGTACATACAACAACGGTATAGAAAATTTGTTTACTTTGTTCTGAAGTTATTTATTCCTCAGCAATAGAATCTTTTTTTTATCCATTTATCGTCATGAAACGTCCAAAAGACAAGCTCTTCTCGTTATGGTGATAGTAGGTATGATAGGTGGTGATAGTATCTGTAAATGGTCATTAAAACTCTCAGATTCTTACCTATGTCTCCAAGTGACTGAGACAGAGTTTCCAAGAGGTTAGTCAGAGCATCCCACAGACTACTCACACTTAGACCAGTGTTTAGACTGATGTCTGTCCAGTCTTTGGTTGATGGAGGTCTGTGCACAGATGAGTAAATCTAAGAAGACAGAAGAGGAACCTTTCAGCATGGAACTGTAGGTCTGTGGAGTTTTGCACTGAGATTGGAGAAAGAGTGAATCAATGACCTTTAGGAGATGGAGATGATCCTCATTGTTTAAGATCTGCTCCAGTTCACTAGCTCTCCTCTTTAGCACTGTGATTTCCTGCTGCAGGTCTTTAATGAGTTCTTCAGCCTGATTTTCCACTAATTTTTGCTTCTTCTCTGTTAGTTCGCACAGCACAGATTGACTTGTATGTATGTAATCGACCAGTGCAGAGAAGACTTCGATGCCGTCTTTGTTCTCGGTCACTGTGATTGTCTAAAAGAATGCATCACTTTTATCACAAGCCATCATATTAAACTTACTATATGAGAGAAAGGTTTCGCCAACATCGATTCAAAATTTTATATCATTGGATGTATGATTCACCCACTCTGCAAAGTTCTACTCTGTTCTTGATTTCTTGAATCTTCTCCAGTCGGTCCCGGATCATGTGCTGCACTTCTTTTCTTGAGTTTTCCAGCTGAGTCTGAAATCCAAAAAAAAAATCATATTTTAGATTCATTCATTCATTCATTTTCTACCGCTTATCCGAACTACCTCGGGTCACGGGGAGCCTGTGCCTATCTCAGGCGTCATTGGGCATCAAGGCAGGATACACCCTGGACGGAGTGCCAACCCATCGCAGGGCAGACACACACACACTCTCATTCACAATTCGCAATCACACACTACGGATAATTTTCCAGAAATGCCAATCAACCTACCATGCATGTCTTTGGACTGGGGGAGGAAACCGGAAACCGGAGATTTTAAATAAAAAAAAAAAAAGTGTACAGTGGCACCGATATCAGTCTAATATTAGGGGTGGTGACTCGGGTTGGTGACCTTTATAGTATTTTAGCCTTTGGTTGGAATTCTCCTGGCTTTGTCCAAAAAAAAGACCTACCATCCGCTCCATCCAAGTTTGATAAAGATTTATTTAAGAATACGCCTGATCTCCAGAAGTCTGTCTGTTCAGCTTATTTTGCAAATTTCACACTTGCTTTCATATTCTTGAGGTAGATGAATCATTTAGTTGTATCTGGAAATCCTACTGTCTATCTTCATCTTTAATATTTGTGCAAACATACTATGAGAAAATCTATGAGACCAAATAGAAGATTAATGAGAACCAAAGTGTTGAACCAAACTTACTGACTGTTCCTCATCTGAAACTGGAGACTCCTTCTATTACCTTTAATTAAACCTCTTCTAAAACAAATCTGTCCTTAAATAACAAACCATTTACTTTATTTATAGCGTGCTTGCTAATCAGCCTCTCTCACCTTCCTCTGTCCAGTCTCGTCCTCTAAATTACTGACTGTGTGATTCCTGTGACCCACTTCAACGCAGAACTCGCACAAGAACATCTGATCGTCTTTACAGAACATCTCCAGCGGTCTCTGATGCTTTTTGCAAATGTAGTCTGCCAAGTTCTTCAAAGGGTTTATTAATTTGTGTTTTAGAAGTTTTTCAACGTGAGTATGAGGCTCTAGATGAGACATACAAAAAGTCATCCCACAATCCAGGCAGGATTTTAGAGCCTTCTGCTTATTTACATTGCAAATGTCACATAGAACATCAGTTTCACTAAGAGTATTTTTCTTCTTAAAGTGCTCGATAATCTCACTTAGAGATGTGTTAATTTTGACTTCTGGTCTTTTGGTGAATTCCTCTTTGCATGATGGACAACAGCAGATTTCACATTTGTTCCAGAATTGTGTAAGGCAGCTCTTGCAGAAATTGTGTCCACATGGAGTCGTGACTGGATCAGTGAAGACCTCCAGACAGGTTGAACACAACAACGATGCTTGATACAGGAGGTTCTTGGAGTCATGTGTATCTGTTTGATATTTCAGAATAAAAATAACGAAATAAACATTATTTCAATCATTATTATGCACTTGAAATCAATGGTTATACTTCACTCCTTGAACCCCATCCATCCATCCATCCATCCATTTTCTACCGCTTATCCGGGGCCGGGTCGCGGGGGCAGCAATCTAAGCAGGGACACCCAGACTTCCCTCTCCCCAGACACTTCCTCCAGCTCTTCCGGGGAATACCGAGGCGTTCCCAGGCCAGCGAAGAGACATAGTCCCTCCAGCGTGTCCTAGGTCTTCCCCGGGGCCTCCTCCCGGTTGGACATGCCCGGAACAGCTCCCCAGGGAGGCGTCCAGGAGGCATCCGAAACAGATGCCCGAGCCACCTCAGCTGACCCCTCTCAATGTGGAGGAGCAGCGGCTCTACTCTGAGCTCCTCCCGAGTGACTGAACTCCTCACCCTATCTCTAAGGGTGCGCCCAGCCACCCTGCGGAGGAAACTCATTTCGGCCGCCTGTATCTTGTCCTTTCGGTCATGACCCAAAGCTCATGACCATAGGTGAGGGTAGGAACGTAGATCGACTGGTAAATAGAGAGCTTCGCCTTGCGGCTCAGCCTTTTCTTCACCACAACAGATCTATTGTGTATATCGACCGCATCACTGCAGAAGATACACCGATCCGCCTGTCGATCTCCCGTTCCATCCTTCCCTCACTTCTGAACAGGACCCCAAGATACTTAAACTCCTCCACTTGAGGCAGGAGCTCTCCACCAACCTGAAGGGGGCAAGCCACCCTTTTCCGGCTGAGAACCATGGCCTCGGACTTGGAGGTGCTGATTCTCATCCCCGCCACTTCACACTCGGCTGCAAACCGTCCCAGTGCATGCTGAAGGTCCTGATTTGAAGAAGCCAACAGGACAACATCATCTGCAAAAAGCAGAGACGAAATCCTGTGGTCCCCAAAGCGGACTCCCTCCGGCCCCCGACTGCGGCTAGAAATCCTGTCCATATAAATAATGAACAGGACAGGTGAAAGGGCAGCCCTGTCGGAGTCCAACATGTACCGGGAACAAGTCTGACTTACTGCCGGCAATGCAAACCAAACTCCTGCTCCGGTCATATAGGGACCGGACAGCCCTTAGCAGAGGACCCCGAACCCCATACTCCCAGAGCACCCCCCACAGGTCACCACGAGGGACACAGTCAAATGCCTTCTC
Organism: Tachysurus fulvidraco; assembly: GCF_022655615.1. Classification (NCBI taxonomy): domain Eukaryota; kingdom Metazoa; phylum Chordata; class Actinopteri; order Siluriformes; family Bagridae; genus Tachysurus; species Tachysurus fulvidraco. The sequence goes on from NC_062529.1 coordinate 3,117,915, forward strand.
CAGATCAAATGCCTTCTCCAGATCCACTGGAGTATTCATGGGCAAACTCCCATGAACCCTCCAGCAACCTGGTGAGGGTATAGAGATGGTCCAGTGTTCCACGGCCAGGACGAAACCCGCATTGTTCCTCCTGAATCCAAGGTTCGACTATTGGCCGAATTCTCATCTCCAGTACCCTGGCATAGACTTTTCCGGGGAGTCTGAGGAGTGTGATCCCCCTGTAGTTGGAACACACCCTCCAGTCCCTCTTCTTAAACAGAGGGACCACCACCCCAGTCTGCCAGTCCAGAGGCACTGTCCCCAACCGCCACGCGATGTTGCAGTGCCGTGTCAACCAAGACAGCCCCACAACATCCAGAGAATTAAGGTACTCAGGGCGGATCTCATCCACCCCCGGTGCCTTGCCACCGAGGAGCTTCTCAACTACCTCAGTGACCTCAGCTCGGGGGATCGACGAGTCCACAACCAAGCCCTCCGCCTCTGCTTCCTCAATGGAAGACATGTTGGTGGGGTTGAGGAGATCCTCGAAGTACTCCTTCCACCGTCCGAGGATGTCACCAGTCGAAGTCAGCAGATTCCCAATCCCACTGTAAACAGTGTGAGCAGGGCACTGCTTCCCCCTCCTGAGGCACCGGACAGTTTGCCAGAATTTCTTCGAGGCCAACCGATAGTCCTTCTCCATGGCCTCACCGAACTCCTCCCAGACCCGAGTTTTTGCCTCTGCAACACCCGGGCTGAAGCTCGCTTGGCCCTCCGGTACCTATCAGCTGCCTCCGGAGTCCCCCGAGCCAACCAGGCTCGATAGGACTCCTTCTTCAGCTTGACGGCATCCCTTACTTCCGGGGTCCACCACCGGGTTCGGGGATTGCCGCCACGACAGGCACCTGAGACCTTATGGCCACAGCTCCGTGCAGCTGCATCGACAATGGAGGTGGAGAACATGGTCCACTCGTACTCAATGTCTCCAACCTCCCTCGGGATCTGGTTGAAGCTCTGCCGGAGGTGAGAGTTGAAGATCTCTCTGATAGGAGACTCTGCCAAACGTTCCCAGCGGACCCTCACAGTACGTTTGGGTCTGACCAGTCTGTCCAACTTCCTTCCCTGCCATCGGACCCAACTCACCACCAGGTGGTGATCGGTTGACAGCTCCGCCCCTCTCTTTACCCGAGTGTCCAAGACAAACGGCCGGAGGTCAGATGAAACAACCACAAAGTCGATCATCGACTTCCGACCTAGGGTGTCCTGGTGCCATGTGTACTGATGGACACCCTTATGCTTGAACATGGTGTTCGTTATGGACAAACTGTGACTAGCACAGAAGTCCAATAACAGAACACCACTCGGGTTCAGTTCGGGGGGCCGTTCCTCCCAATCACGCCCCTCCAGGTGTCACTGTCGCTGCCCACGTGAGCGTTGAAGTCACACAGTAGAATGACGGAGTCCCCGGTCGGGGCACTTTCTAGTACCCCTCCCAGAGATGCCAAGAAGGTCGGGTACTCTACACTGCCATTTGGCCCATAAGCACAAATAACAGTGAGAGACCTCTCCCCGACCTGAAGGCGCAGGGAAACGACCCTCTCGTTCACCGGGGTGAACTCTCCTTGAAACCCTTTGGACATTAATAGTTGAATGCTATGTTTTTTTAATGCTAAATAGTGGTGACTACACTGATAAAACATTTCCTTTTCATATTTCTCACCTTGTACATGTCAAGTTTTTAATCTATCTGTGTAACAGTAACTTTGTGCTAATGCAACCCTATGTTTTTTTAATGATGTATTAAATAACTAGGTTTCTTCAAAAGCTTTGAATTTATATCTCTGTGTTGACTGCATTAAATTATGGTATGTATTTTATATTTCTTCGTAAGAAGAATGTTTATTTGCTGCTTACCATTTTGAAATGATGAAAGGTTTTCTCCATGGAAGTGTTTAATTAGTTTAACGTAGCGTGTGAACTAAGCTAAGGTGCTGTCTTGCTATTAATCTGATAATAAATTAGTTTTATGAACACTAATGCAACCTGAATTCTCTTTCAGTGCTCTTGGAAACTGGGCAGATGATCATGCTACATGAATTTGTGTTCTAGCTTTATATTAGCTTTGTGTTAGCTCAGACAAAACAAAGGAAAACAGGAGGGAAAATGTACACTTACGTCCTTATTCACAGTCCTAATCACCACGCACTTAAGTTCTAACCTTTATGAAGAGACGTTCACAACCATGCCACACATCTTTACGAGTTTGACCCTGTATTTGTATTTCGTTTTCTGTTTCCTATCCTAGCCCAGTTTGTTATGTTTGTTGGTCGCTTGACCTGTGCCTTTTTGGTATGGATTGTTTGTTAATGTGTCATTAAAGCTTAGGGTTCTCAAGTTTTGAAGACAGGCAAGCGTGACAATCTCCAACAACCCACAATAAATAAATAAATAAATAAATAAATAAATAAATAAATAAATAAAAATAATAATAATAATAATAATAATAATAATAATAATAATAATAATAATAATAATAATAATAATAATAATAATAATAATAATGGGGGAGTTGTGTTTGGTAAGAATCACTGACCGGACCGCAATTTAACCAAAGACAAAGTATTTGTTCAATTTGCATTCATTAATTTGTGTGTGTGTGTGTGTGTGTGTGTGTGTGTGTGTGTGTGTGTGTGTGTGTGTGTGTGTGTGTGTGTGTGTGAGAGAGAGAGAGAGAGAGAGAGAGAGAGAGAGAGAGAGAGAGAGAGAGAGAGAGAGAGAGAGAGAGAGAGATTATCACTGGTGTTTATTGTAAGTGTTTGTTGCCTTTTTGGACTCCTTTATCATTTGTAATGTGGCTCCCATTTAAAACAGTTCGGCTCAAGCACTCAACATTTCGGCTCAACATTTTTAGGGTCATGATTGTTTCGTGTTGACGTTTTGTTTAAACCGACCATCGAAAATACCCTCGCTATTGAATGTTCTTTTTTTTTCATTGGTTGTTGCGTTAAATCTTACCCAGATAGTGTTATTTTCTGATTGGCTGATAAGTGTCAGGCTTGACTAAGAACTCCAGGAGAGTCGGTCCCATAGAGACAGCCGTGCGGACAGATACATTTTTGGCGCTGCGGCACATTAAATATATGATAAATAGTCAAAAGCGTGAGAAATAAGATGTGTGGTGGGAAAGCGTGAGAAAAGACCTAAATGTGTGACTGTCACTCTCAATGCGTGACACTTGACAGCCCTGAAATCTGATTCACCTGCATGCCTATCATGACAATTGCATTATATTGCTGTTTAACTGGATAAACAACATAATATCCCCATTAGTTTAAAATTAGTTTCGGTTTAAATAATAGTAAATAAACTTTACAACTCCAACCAGTAATGAGAATGAACAGATTTAATACACTAAACTGGTAAATATACAGCATACGGTAGTGAAATCAGCCTTTCTGTGTATTAACCGAACATTAATTACGCTAGTTTAGAAACTACAGTGTGAAAACAGAGAAATCTGTTTCTGTAAACACTCTGAAACTTACAGTAAGCTGAATAAGCCATTCTGTTTCTTCTGCCTTTTCTTGGTTGGGGCTTTAATCCACCTCCTACCTCTTTTCAACTTGTACAAAAAGAAATCACAAAATTTTGTTAAATAATCAATAAACAAAATGGATAAAATTAACAGTTAAAGCAAGTGGGTGTATTATATAATATGGATTGGAAATTGTAGAGTAAACCATCAGTTGTAATTGTTATCATCAAAATTATAACTACAAATTTGGTTCAACAGAATTAACAATGCAGTGTATTCAGCAGCTTGTAAAATAGTATTTGTTGCAGTTCTCCTGTTTGTGTACCTTTCATTAAAGGGATAATAATATTCATTAATTATTATTGTCCAAAAATGCTATAAAATCATAAAATATAATCTAATATGAATTGTAATATTTACTAGAAATACAAATACTATTTACTATGTAATAATATTTCTAGTTTGAGATTTTGCTCACTATTTGAAATATTCAGTTCAACTTAAGGCAGTGAGCTTTTTCAATGTTACTAAATATTTGCCAATGCATCAAAATAACAAGGAAATATTTGACATAGTTTGATGCTGAATTTAATATTATATTAGAATCACTTTCCAAATCACTTTTTCATAAGTTCACACCACATCAACATTTGAAATAACAAATTAGACCTTTAATTTGCAGTACATACCTTATCTTTCACTGCCAGAACTGTGTTCTATGTTAATTCTTTCGCTTTCACCTTTCACTAAAGTAGCACAACTCTTACAACTGCATTCTTATCTATATAAGGAAGTTAAGATACAGAAATTCCCGCATTACACACACAGAAAATAAAGATGAAATTCCACTGCAGCTGTAGTGAAAGTGAAGTGTAGTGAAGTGAAATCATCTGAGGTTTTATGTGTAATGCATTCTGAGATGATTTTCAGTTATTAATCAGTCTGGTCATTCTCCCTTCACCTCTCCCATCACACGTCGTTTTTTCCACAGCCTTCTTCGTGAACCATAGAGGTGTGTATAAAACTCCAATCCACTCAAATCCAGCAACAACCATGCCAAAGATTGGTTGATTGGATGCTTAGTTGAATGTGCAAGTTTCCAGGTGTTCCTAATCACATGGTCTATGGGTGTATATGTTTATACCAATGTCTGCCTTCTTACTTCTTTTTACTCTTTAACATTCATGTTAAATTGTGTAGACAGCAAAGACAAATGGCCACATTTTCTATCCATATGATTTTTCTTTTTCTTTCAGGTTTAAAGGAAATTCAGACTACTTACTCTTTAAAAAAAAAAAAAGCCCAATAATTATGCATTTACTTCTGAAATCCTGGCAACTTTGTAGGTGTGAAGTGCATGCAGGTGATTTGTGCAAAAGCAATGTAAAATACAAATAATAAACAAATTTACTCATAACTCATTTATATTTAAGTATTTTTAATGACGTCATTTTTACGGATATATTGCATGTATTTTTAAATTACACATTTGTAAACGTTGTTAGTTTCCGTTCTATTTGCAGACCAACTTGTAACAAACTCGTTTCACCACCAGGTGGCGACATTACACAACATTTAAATACATGCACAAAACGTTGCATATACATGAGAAAAAAGAAGAAGAAGAAGAAATACAGCAATAAAAAATGTATTTATTTCTTAAAATAAATTAAAAGCAATAAAAAAAAAGGATACTGTTATAGTAGGTGAAAAAAAACTACTGCACACTGAAGTATTTGATCCAGTTACTTGGTATGCATTACAGGATGCTTCATGAGAAGAAGGATTAGCATGCTAAGCACTTCCACACATCTTAAATAAAAGCTCTGGCAGTAGCAATACCTGACTGAAACTGTCCCTTGATTCGGTGTCTAGCTTTTTATAGTTTTATACACATTTAAAAAAATGTAAAATTATGTTTCTGTATTTAAAAACACTGAATTCTCTGTCGTGTTGTTGGCCACCATTTTGTTTTATGAAATGTATCGTAGTCTAAAAGAAATGATCTCATGTGTGCCTGACGGTGCATCACAACATATACCAAACAGCTGCATAGATGCTCACCCTACAGGAGATATACCTGTTGGCCACTTTATTAGGAATGCTTCACTTAATGTTCACATAAAACATCAGAATGAGGAGAAAGCGCTATAGAAATACATTTGAATTTGAATTTCTAACATCTTGGGATTGTTGTACACTCATATGGTGTGAAAAATACAACAGATATAAACAGAGAAGTGGTTTAAAGTGAGCGGAGAGATGTGCTAACATCTCTGACAGCTATGAACAAGTATCTGAGACTGTCCTTGACACAGGTTCACTAAACATTTGGTGATTGGTTAAAGAGTGTTTTTTTTTCTAATCTTCAGCTGTATGTGCGTCTGTACCTGCCATGTTCCTGGAGGTATTCCTAATAAAGTAGCTTTTTTTAAAAGCAGTCTTGAAAACTACACAAGGTACTGTAGGCCCATTTTGAGATTTTCTGGAAATTTCTCAGATCACATTTAGGTTCTTTTTTTTTACACGTAAAACCAGACAGCTTCTAGGCCTGCATGTTTCTATCAAAAAATGTCTGAAGTGAAATGACTTCAAATCTTGTTTTCTTTAGCAAAGTACAAAAACTACAGTAATTTTTTGTTGTTGTTATTGCTTGTAAACATCAGTGATTTTATTAAAGATAGCTAATATCAGTAGCCGTGTGCTGCAATATCTTGTCTCTAACCTCATTATCAGTCTCATCAATCACTGTAGGCTTGGGTGTGATAATAAGTGCCACTACACTAAAGACTTTCCCATTGCAGACACACACATTCTGGTGCTGGAACGACAGACTGACTACAATCTGTCCATTGTCAGCTGAAAATAGTTTTCCTTCCATGTTAGTAGTTCCCATGGCAAACTCTGAGCAGCTCTAGGCTTTTCCCAGACCTCCACTGACTCTTTTCTTTTCAGATAGAATAAAAGGGGCTCGTTCCTTTCATGCCACTTGGCGAGAGCATCATCTGACAGTGATGTCACATCCATGCTTAAAGCTTATTGGCTAAAAGAGAACGGGCTACCCTCAGTCCATAGAGAGGACGCAAAATCGGCTTAAAGTTAGAACAGCGGGATGCAAAGAGAGTGAAAAAAAAGATCAAGGCCAGCAATTCTAATGGTGCCACAAAAACCATGGAGAGAGTTCAGTAGATGTTTAATAATAACTGATTGGTTATAGTGGCACATCTTTGGAAAATATCTCAGTTCCATGTAAAGTATGTCTCTGTTCAATTTTAACATCTGGTTATCTCTCAGAAATAAAAAGGAAAGGAAGATTTCATCCTAATTCTGTCAATATAAGCAGGAGAACGTTACAATCTCACATTAAGGTTATTTTAAAGTAAAAAACACTGTTCGTGATAATATCGGAAGTCGAACAAAACAGACGACAAAAGTGAAATTTGTGTGATAGGCTTACGAGCATGTCCTAGGCATGTACCACGATCATGGGATGTTCGATAAGAACCTCCCCGTGTTCTGTTTTTAATAATTTTTTCTGTTTTATTTGGTTGTGTGGTTGCTCCTCTTTCTTATTTGCTTGTGCATTTTTAGTTCTTGAAGCTTTCTTTCTCTACACATACTTTGGTGAATGAATTTTCACAAAAGACAGGATGAAGCACTTCCTACTGAGCGTTAGCATGCTGAGAGACAAAATTCACAGTTTTTGGAGCCAAGCTGACGTTCATTCATCCCACATCAGTCCACTAGCAGGCAATCCAAATAATAACGATGACATGGGCGCTCATTTGGCGCCACTTCAAAAGCATGCCACCGTGTTAAAACCAATCATCTCCTCGCTAATCCTACTGACAAGTTTATATTAAGGTTAACAGATGGACCATTTAAAATGTGTTATTATGGGTAGTAAGCCACTGCGATCGACGGCCTACATTCGGTCTGAATACTGAAAACCATGGCCGATTAGCTTCCGGTCCAATTGCTGTGCTTTTGTGACTAAATTAACAGCCTGCTGTGAGATAACAATACATGATTAACATTCCATAGTGCATTGAGTAACAGGGTTTAGGAAAGAGTTAAAGCAGTATCACACGTGATCATGAGCTATATAGATATTTGTAAGCACAGTCTCTTTTGTCATCGAGGGAAGGTGCTACTGTACATGTAGAAATGCTTAGTTTACATAGAAAATGTCTGTTAAAACCTCAAGAAGATAATGTTTATTGTACTGCAATATATAAAACAGTAAAGCTCTAAGCTCCACCCACTTGGAATAATTACTGTATGCTATAGGTCACATATGCTATATATCCTCTATCTGTACATAGGTTATGTGTTATTATGGTGTCACTTTGTAGAACATTATGAACAGCGCTAGGATGGAAATACGTTGTATTTTTTATTCTTTTGTTCTATATTCAGAATGAAAAACTAAAATCTCTACAGAATAGAACGGAATAGAATAGAATAGAACGGGGGCATAGAAGCTTTTATTATCGCCACATATACATTACAGCACAGTGGAATTCTTTTTCTTCACATACCCCAACTGGTATGTGGTATGAGGTTGGGATCAGAGTGCAGGGGCAGCTATGATACAGCGCCCCTGGAGCAGACAGGGTTGAGGGCCTTGCTCAAGGGCCCAACAGTGGCAGCTTAGCTGTGCTGGGCCTTGAACCCCGATCCTCCGATCAACAACTCAGAGCCTTAACCAGTTGAGCCACCACTGCCCAACTGGAGTTAGATGGCCTGCATGCATGAAAATGTTCATTCATATAGCTAATTAAAAAGATATTTACTGAGGAATTTTTTTAAATAACGTTACGTTAACCTTTTCTTAAATATCCACTTCCATATTTTGAATTTTGTAGGCAGGGGCTTACCCGTGTTGGTCAGATCAATCGAACGACACTCATAAGTAATGACACCAGTGAGATTATGTGATTACCTCCAAGCCAAGATGAGTCTCCTGATGCCAAGCAAAGGTTACTTCAGGTCATTCTCCTTAAACCGAGTGCACACCATAAGCACAAACCCAGTTTATATTCACAGATGTCAAGTGAAGACGCATTAAACAGAGCCCAGATTGTCTTCCCACAGACTGCCCTTTTTCAGCACACTCAATAGTTGATAAATTTGGCTAACACCAAATGGTCATGGAGGGTTTATTTTTTCTTTTCAATTAGTTGCCAATGTGCAAAACAAAAGCCTAAGGTCCAGAATTTAGGCTGTTTTCAAAGCATGATTGAAGCCCTGGAAAAAGAAATGCAAATTTAGCTGCCAAAAGAAAAGAAAAACGAAGTGAAATAAATCACCCAAAGAAAGTCATGCATACCAAACTGCATATAGAGACAGACTAAAAGTTGTGTTCGGCACACAGCTTGTAAAAATAATGATACAATTAACGCTGTACCCCAAAACATTTAGTCAATCATGTGGCAGCAGAAGTAGATAAAATCATACAAATGCACATCAATATTTACATCAAACATATGAATAGTAGAAATGAGATGTTCCAGATGGGCGGGACGAAAATATCAGAAGTTGCTGATCTCCTGGGGTTTCATTTCAGACATAATAGTCTGTAGAGTTTTACACAAAACGGTGCAGAAAAATAGCAAACAAACAAACAAAAAAAAAACATCTCCACAAAGATGGCTGTACAGAAGGAAATTGCTTGTTGATGAGGGAGTTTATGTCAGTCTTAAGGCTACAGTAACTCAGATCCCCGCTCTTTACAGCCGTGGTGAGCAGAAACGTATCTCGGCATGCAAAAAATTTAATTATTTGAGAGGGACGGGATAGAACAGGAGAAGACTACCTGTAGTTCTGAGATTGTAAAAAAAAGAAGGCTCACTTAAACTAGCCATTTAAAAATTACTTAGTAATTCTCTTCTGTCTGTGTGTTTTTTCTTTGTTTGTTTTACCATTTTGATAATTATCTATAATTAATTTAATTTAATTTAATTATTCATTCATTCATTTTCTACCGCTTATCCGAACTTCTCGGGTCACGGGGAGCCTGTGCCTATCTCAGGCGTAATCGGCCATCAAGGCAGGATACACCCTGGATGGCGTGCCAAGCCATCGCAGGGCACACACTCTCATTCACTCACACACACACGCTAGGGACAATTTTCCAGATATGCCAATCAACCTACCATTCATGTCTTTGGACCGGGGAGGAAACCGAAGTACCCGGAGGAAACCCCCGAGGCACGGGGAGAACATGCAAACTCCACACACACAAGGCGGAGGCGGGAATCGAACCCCCAACCCTGGAGGTGTGAGGCAAACGTGCTAACCACTAAGCCACCGTGCCCCCCTTTAATTAAATTAATTGATTATAATGAAAGTTTTTCTTTTACAATTCCCACAAATTTCTGTTGGGATTTGAATGGGGTATTTGGGTTGATAAAGAGCATAATAATAATAATAAGAAGAAGAAGAAGAAGAAGAAGAAGAAGAAGAAGAAGAAGAACAAAGAGCTTGTGCATAACGTTAAGAATGCACCATCATAAGACCCTTCTTTTAAAAGCAGACCAAAGTCTATCCAGTTTACTTACATAATTAGACCTTATCGCGTGCCATTATTAATAGTGTTGTTTATCTCTGTTAAGCCTGTGTCTCTTTACCTAAATTATGACCTAAACAAACTACTTTACCTGTAACAAATAAGAACAATGAAGGCCAATTCATACCAAAAGCTCAGATGAAAACTCACATGAGCGTCTGAGTTTAACGTTCGAATCCCCACCAGCTCTCAGATGCTCCATAAAAAGTGACTTGTAAACTGCATACTGCATAAAAATTTCCTGTTTTTTTAACAATGTTTGCACTTTCATTCACTCAGCTTTCTTTTCATGCTTAGAAACATTAAAAGTATAAGACCCACCATAGGGTAGTGCTTTGCAACTTTCAGGGGAAAAAAATAACATCCAGATAGGTTATTTTTCTTATTCCCAGGAACATCAGGAAATTTAATCAAGTAAAATTTCTATAAACTGCAATACACATAACTCATGTTAAACAACATTTAGAGTATGAGATATTAGATGCATTCACCTCTGATAGACTTAATCCAGTATCAATCATTACTTGATCAGTGCATCTCTAATAACATGTGTTTGTTATGCGTGTGTGTGAGATCACACAATATTTATTTGCTACCATTTAAATCGTGAAGATCTTACATCATTACATATGATGTACAAGTTGGATCACATTCAAATATGATCCAACTTGTACATCATATTGAAATTGCATGCATTTTATAGACATAATTAAACCTGACTACTTTAGACTATCTGTCTATCTACGTAGCTATCAATCTTTCTCTCACACTCTCAGTGTTAATAAGTAACTACATTAAAGATATGGAAGTAATTATGTGGATTCTTATCTATTTAATGGTTTATTATACTGTCAGTGTGACTCGTGTCATCGTGTGCTGGAGACTTTAACGAGCGAGGTTAAAGGTTTAGTGAATACAAGAAAGACACAGAAACGCAGAATGTTATCGAGTTTGTATTTGCGTCAGTTTTACACAAACGTTCAGTGATCAGAACTCCATTACTCACATGTTTCATATAAAAAGCAGTTAAAAAAAAAACATGTCCCATGACTTAAAATGGAACAGTCTAGGTTGTAAAAAAAAAAAATTTATGCTGCTCGGACATTGTCAAGTTGCCAGGAGTAGACTGAAGCATCCTTGAGTCGGATCGTTTACGCCTTTTCATAGGTGCGAACAGCTTGGATACCTTCAAAGGTCAAAGTCTGCGAAGGGTAAAAGAAAAGCAAGTGATGTTATTAGGTGTGTGTAATAAATAACACTTCATAACACACACAACAAATAAGAGCAATGACATGAAATTGAATAGTATGCAGCCGAAGAAAGGACCATGTACGTGTAATGTACATACTTGGGTTTCTTCAGCCTTAGTAACTGCCGATAAGGCCGAGAGTTTGTTTACACTTTGGGGTTTGTTAACATTTCTACCTGCTGGAATTCCTTCCAACTATTTTAAGTGTTTCCATGGGTGTAGGTGTAAGGCTCATTAAGCCACACCCACTTTGGGTTTCAATCTAAATACAAATACAGATTAAATCCCATTTGGAATATGATCTACAATTTGAACGTACATTAAACAACATACACTATTCTATCCCTCTCTATCGCGATCGATTTTGTAGTCATGTTTTTGTGACTAAGCTTTTTGTTTTGTTCCTTTTTACTTTATAATGCTTACACACTGTAAACACTCTGTACTTATTACCAAGTTACCATCCCAACAGCCAAAATATAACTCTCTAACACTGCAAATTATTTAATATCGTGCATGTTTATTATAATTTTATAAGCAGGAGAGTATGGAGGGATATCAAGGCAGGGATATTTGTATAAAATATACAATTTAAATGTTTTTTCCACTTTTCCGAAATCAGAGAAATGAAGTTTTGTCTTTACCATGATCATCTTGTCGTCCTTGATTTCTCGGACGAACTTGGTTTCTTTTCCGTCCCACTTCTGCACATGCACAAGTTTGTCTCCATCCAAGCTTACTGTGGACTGTTAGGGCAGATAAATGTACAGTATATGGTGTGATTTACTGGTTACTTTTTTGACAGTAAATTAACAAATATGTAAGATAACGTTGTGATTTTGTTTCGGATTTCGTGTTTCATGCAGTATCGGATTCTTGCAATGAGTATAGGCGTGTAAAAACACTATGATCCATGGACTTATCACCATTTAACACCAATAACATTATATTTAAGATTGAAATAAATGGATAAATTGAAAATCTGTGCCTTTCTATGCACAAACCTTTACATTCCTGTCATCTGCAGTGGTTTCATCAAACTCCTCTTCCAGCTTGAAGGAGATCTCGGTGTTCTTGAAAGTGCTCAGAGTTTTAACGGTGACCTTGTCTCCTTCTTGGCCGATGACGACTGTGGGTTTGGTGACATTTCCTACTTGCCTTGTTGCAAAGCCGACACCTGGAAAAATGTAGAAATGAACATAGCAGTGATCCATCACAGCGGTTTGAGCAGAACCTGAGGCTGCACTGTGGGTATTATTAATAAATGTACGTATAAACGTACAATTTTACGCACTATTACTCAATCTTGGTTATTGTTTCTTCAAAATTAGTTAAAAAATTTTTTTAAAAGTTTCTGTTATTTGGATTAGGGTTATTTTCTTCTAAAAGAAAACAAAAAACTTACCCAGTGCTTTCATGTACTCATCAAAGTTCTGGCTGTCTATGAGTTTCCAGGTCGCACAGAAAGCATCAACCATGTTGAAAGTTCAAGTGTGAGTCCAACAGCAGACAAAAAAAGGCTCAGAGACAGGAGACTGACTACAAACTGTAAAACTCCAGTGTAATTAATACTACACAGAAGGCGGAGCCACAGCCCTCTGCTTCTGATTGGATGGTTTTAGGAATTCCCTGAGTAGTGATTGGATCAGATAAATGGCGAGAACCAGCATTGATAGTAATCCACAATAAGTGTAGCACACACAGTATGTTAACCCATTTAAGGTTAACTGCATATTAATTAAATTGTTGCAGGATTTAAAAAAATAGAAAAGGAAAAAAATAATTGTTTGAATTAGATGTTGATTTAGTTCCATAAAAAAAAATTAAAACGATTCCGCACCTAAATAACTCCCTATTCTATACAATGAATAATGATGAGGTCTTCACCTGATGTAATGCACTAGAATTAAATTTAACACATTTACAGCAGACGTCCTTGTCCAGAGCGACTTACATTTTTTTTATTATCTCATTTTATACAACTGAGCAATTGAGGGTTAAGGGCCTTGCTCGGGGGCCCAGCAGTGGCAGACTTGTGGACATGGGAATTGAACTCAAAACCTTCCGATTGGTAGCCCAACATCTAAACCACTAGGTTACCACATCCCCAGTAACACATAATACATAATACTGAACACACATCACCCATATTATATATTATATTATATTATATTATATTATATTATATAGCACAGCAAATGTGTTTTATTTGAATAAGATTAAATGTTTATTTATACGTAAAGTTAAACTTTAACCTACTAAATTATTTCACGTCTGCATCAAATCAACCCCAATTAATGTCTCTGAATTCTAATCTAAATGAATATACGTCCTCTATATTACAGAGGTGAATGTCGCCCCCTGGCGGTACAAAGAGTTTGTGCATGCAGAGGGGAAAAATGTGCAGCACTGAAATATCACTTAATAGTTAAGTTTAAAATAACAAGCAATTATTATGTCAGTCTAATAAAAGTGATATAATTGGTAAATGTCGTACATTTAATATGTCTAATGTTAATCTTAAGCGTTTGTATAATATTAATCTTGGTTTAAATTTAAACTTTTTGTACAGTGTTCATTATGTACTACAAAGCTGCTTTTAGATAAAATCCATTGTTAAAAGTGCAATAGAAATGAATATGAACTGAACTGAACTGAATTATTGATCTGGTCTGAAGTGGCATATTTCCGGAAGTGCGCCCTCTGTTGACCATCATGCGCTCCTACACCTGTACATTAATATTCAAAGCTCAAACTGATTTAAATGATGTTGTTTCTCAGAAATTATCATTTGATTATTTTGCTGCAAAGAAATTCAGGGCTTCAGTTTTAAAACTGTTCTCTAATTCAGAAAATATAAGAGTTTCTTGGACTTTTTTTGTTGATTTGCACTTTGTTTAATTGCTGAGTCTCCTATTAACTGTTTGACAAATTTGTGTTATTTATTATCATTATTTATATTATATTAGAGTAATGTGTGCGGAAAGAATGATGTATTGTCCTTTTCATATGGCGTTTTAAACATCATTTTTGTTTTAATTATTAAAACTTTAATATTAAAAAATTATTTTTTGCTCATATGTACAAAGTAAAAAGACATTGTGTGTATTTTTTTACTGGATCTGTGCACTGGACGTATAGGTACATTAAATAGATAGATAGATAGATAGATAGATAGATAGATAGATAGATAGATAGATAGATAGATAGATAGATAAACATTGTCTAATTTTACAAAATGTTTGTTATATGTACAGCATATTTGAAATACAAAAATAAATAAATAAATAAATAAATAAATAAATACATAAAGTAAAATGGTCCTCAATTGTGCAATCTATTTAAAATAATCAAGATGATTTAAAAAGAAAAAAGATAACCATATAAGAGACAAATTTAAAACAATATTTATTTATTTATTTATTTATTTATTTATAAAAATCTTTTTAATTTTCTTCCAAATTGCATAGCCTCTAAAAGCCACTAGATGTCAGTCTAATCTCAGAAAGACTATCCAGGACATTTTGCTTCATATCATCTCAAGAATTAAAAAAATGTGTGGACAAAAAGATCACTCAGAGCTGGCAAACTCATTTCACAGCTCAGATTTATCTTTGAATTTACTTCGAGATCTGTGGTAGATTTAGTTTTTTTTTCTCATATATGGTGAGGAATTTGGTGTGGAAGATGCAGTTCGAAAGAAAAAAAAACAGTATTTAGACTGATAAAGAAGAACATGCTGAACTTACAATGAGTCACAGAGGATAAGACACATAACTTATGAACACACAGTATGGTACGTCTAAGTGAAGCACAATTTCTCTCTGACGCAGGGGAAAATGGAGGGGGAAAAATAAACGTATTGGGATGTGACATTTCACAACTTCAGGGTAGGTTCAATAGCGAACCCCCACCCCCACCCCATCTTCCATCGCTCTTCTTGACTCTTCTCATTCTGCCTCACTCTTCCACCAAAATGTAATACTGTCAAGCCTTTAAATTCAGGTGAATTTAAATTCGACCAGGATTTCCACCATGTCCACCAACCTGCCACTCCTGGGTCCCCGAGCTTGGCCCTTAACCCTCAATTGCTCAGCTAGATAAATAAGATGTATGTCGCTCTGGATAAGTTGTGTATAAGTTAAGAAACACATCAAGCAAAACTGTACATTTTCTTTAAAGGTGCTTAGGTTATGATTGATCAAGACCGGAAGGTGAAGCAGGCAAACTAAAACATTTTTTGCACCTTGAACTCATGACTTATTCCTATTTATGCCCATTTACACAAAACACCATCTCAGAATCTATTCAGAATCAATTATAAATCTGAACGCGTTAGCATTTTAGCTCAGCCTGTGTTTAATTCAATCAATGCTATAATACTACAAACACGTGGAATTCGGCTCATGTTGGTACTAATCAAGGAATTCCTTTACTGTGATTTTTTCATTAATTAATTTATTTATTAATGACTGTCACTTCTAGTGTAAGTTAAGCAGCTTCTTTAGCTAGCATTACCTACAGTACATACTGTACCTACTGTACCTACCAAGCATTACCACAGGAGGCTTTTTGAGTGTTACAAACACTACACATCCAGGAGCAACTAGTGTTTATTCTCATTTCACAACGTTTTATTTTCAATGAGTTTTTTTGCATACACAACAGGTTTTTGGTGCATAATGAAAGTATCTAGCCGTGTTGGGCTCTTACCAGATTTACCAGACTGCCTCATGTAAACACAGACAAGCAGTTCGACTTGGTCCTGTTACAAGTTACAAACATGTTTTCCGAGCTACATGAAACACTGAAACGCTGATCCTACTGCTTAAGTTACGTTTGTTTTTGTTTTTCATATTGTTTCGTTATTTGTGCCAGCAAGAAAAAAGGCTATTGCAGCTTTAAAAAGTAAACAAGTGAAATAAAAAATCAAGGGTAAGACTAAGTTCACATAAACCATGCTACAGTATAATCCACATCTCTAACATCTTCCATGCTTTGAAGCGAGTCATGTGATTTTGCTAAATGCTGGAATGAGTTGTCCCGAGCTGAACCTCAGAACCAAAAGCCACAAGGCTGCGGAGTAAGTGCGCTTTTATTAGTGTTGACAAAAAAAAAAAAAAACACATCTGCGAATCAGGTTACAACACAAGCTGCAAGCATTTAATGTTTTAGAATGACATTTTAACCCATCGTTGTTTATTTTCTTTCACATATATATGTACAGTAAGAATTCATTAAAGACCCACACTACAATTCTGTAGTTATAGTATTTATAGACACAACAATGTGGTGATTAATGTAACCATGATTACATATGAGTCATTTAGCTATGTTTGACACAGTCCAATCGCCCTTATTTAAGCGCTTGTTCACTGCTAAGTGTAAGCATGCTCACGCAGAAGCAGACTGTGCTGTTTCCAATTAGGCTTCTAGTCAGAATGGCATGTCCGGCTGGCTGTGATTTACACGCTGCCAAAAAGAAAAAGACAAAGACACTGGCTATGATTAAAAGCGCCGATGTTACAGTTTGGAAATAACGGTTACCATTAAGAAATATGGCTTTTGTGACTTGAATCTCTGCTCATATAAATAACAAAAAACTCCCTGACATCCCAGGCATAATAAAATGATGCAGGGCCTACTGTAACACTGTAACACACACATGTAAAGGCAAACAGCCATCTGCATTCATGATTTCTAATTTGTTTCAAATGTTTCAAGCCCGTTATGTCTTTCTGGGTTAGTGCAGTGTTTCTTCTGAACACCAAACATGGTAAACAGAAACCCTTTAGCCCTTTCTCTCCATATGCTACCCAGGAATCAACGAGAATTAAGAGCAGCTTTGTAAGAGAAAGTGGAGGAAATTAAAGCTTGATGCTAATCACGTCTTATACCACGCTCTCTCATTTCAGTTCTTTTGTGTGATTGCTGAAAGCATCTGCATCTGATCCAAACCATCTCAACCCTTGCCATCTTCCTTCGAACTCCTCCCTGATAGTTGATGACTTTGCCATCTTGCTTGTTAAGAACGTAAAGCTTGTTAAGAACAAAAACCTGCCAATTTTTCCTACATCACAGAACCGCTCCACCCATTTGATCTCCTCAACACGTTTCTCCTGCAGATTCTCTTGCGCAACAATCCTACCACCTGCTCACTGGATTCCTTTCCTTCTACATCGATCCCAGATACATCTGTTAAGACCTTCTCCCCTTCATTATTGCCATTTTAAGGACTCCATAATATCTGGTCATAAAGAGAGCAAGTGTTATTCTCATCCTGAAACAGACACGACTGGATACCGACTGGATCAGCATCTACAGACCAACTAGTAGGACATCTCACATTTCTTTCTAAAAATGATTAAAAATGAACTATTCAATTAGCTGTATCTGCAGTATCTTACCCAGAAAGACCTCCAAAATTCTAACCTGTCTTGACCAGAAACTTGCCCTGTTGTATGTTACTGAGAAGATTACTAGATCAACAATCACTGATCACAAAAATCTTTTGGCCATTCTCAGGCGTACTGTGATTTGTGGTAAGGTGTGGTGTTGTGTTTGGCATAGAAGGGATTTGCTCCATGCAGATACTCTACTGTTCCCCTACAAGGCTATGCCTGCTCTATCAGTGAGATCATATCTTAAATAGATTTCCATACCACTGCTATTCTGATAAGACTCAGATCATCCCCCCCAATATCTCATCTTTATCTTTAATATAGCCTTATCTTTGCTTCTTCATGGCAACTTGTAAATTTTTCTTTCAACCATTGGGGGTTCGGAAAGACAATAGCTCAGACATTTACTCATATACACGCTCTGGTTAAGAGGCTAATGTATTTTACACAATCGGTTCTGTCTGAGTGCCATTAGATACAGCCATTAAATACATTCATTCATTTTCTATCGCTTATCCGAACTACTCGGGTCACGGGGAGCCTGTGCCTATCTCAGGCGTCATCAGGCATCGAGGCAGGATACACCCTGGACGGAGTGCCAACCCATCACAGGGCACACACACACACTCTCATTCACTCACACACTCACACACTACAGACAATTTTCCAGAGTTGCCAATCAACCTACCATGCATGTCTTTGGCCGGGGGAGGAAACCGGAGTACCCGGAGGAAACCCCCGAGGCACGGGGAGAACATGCAAACTCCACACACACAAGGCGAAGGCGGGAATCAAACCCCCAACCCTGGAGGTGTGAGGCGAACGTGCTAACCACTAAGCCACCGTGTCCCCCACCATTAAATACAGTCTTGTCCCAATTCTACAGTACAAACGCAAACTTGACCTATTTATAATGATGATTATTAAATGCAGTCTCTGTGTGTTAATCTGAATTTCTGAAATGAGGGACTTTAGTTTTGGTGATCTGCATGCGTCTCATTTGAACTCAAATTCCTGAATGCTGCATTCATGAAGAAGTCAAGAAATCTCTCTGAACTCCGAGTCCAAATGCAGCATTCCATCACAACACAAATCTTTCCTAAGAAATTTTGGTTTGTTTTTTTTCCCCTCGAGCCAGTTTTAGTGCAGCTCCAATTTCTTCTTCAATGTAATTCATCTCAAAGGAGATTAAAAAGAGCAAAGGTCCCACACTTATTTAATAAGAAAGCCAAAAGGAAATAATTATACATCAGTCATGAGAGATTGTCTTTCTTAAAAAAAAAAAAAGAAAGAAGAAAGTCATCACAAAAAAAGACATTTTCAACACATGTATAGTATTATTGAATTCTCCAATCTGATTAATCAGATGCTATCAACTGAGCTTAAGACAAACCACATTTTACAGACATTCTTAGATTTTATATCACAACTCATAGGTAAAAGATGTAACTTTAACTGTTTTGTCAAAGGAAAGGCTTCAGGAAAGTGGGCTTAGTGATTGCAAACATTTTATTTTGTCTTATTAATGGCAAGAGAAACGGTGTGTCTCAATCAACACCATAGCTTCCAAGGTAGTGAATCAGTATATCATGTATACGACTCGGCCTCATTACACTAAACAAAACTAAACTTACTTGCCTTCTAAATCATCCCCAGTGGCATTAAATAGTAATAAGCCTAAAAATAAACACCCAAACATCTCTAAGGTATGTAATCTTTTGAGATATACAACCACATTAACAAGCTACCGCTTATCCGAACTACTCGGGTCACGGGGAGCCTCAGGCGTCATCGGGCATCAAGGCAGGATACATCCTGGACAGAGTGCCAACCCATCACAGGGCACACACACTCTCATTCACTCACACACTCACACACTACGGACAATTTTCCAGGGATGCTGTTCAATCTACCATGCATGTCTTTGGACCGGGGGAGGAAACCGGAGTACCCAGAGGAAACCCCTGAGGCACCGTGACCCCCATGTTCAATGAACATTTATTAAAAAATTATTTATCACGTTATTTCGAGCAGGATTGTATTCTAGCTTAAAAGTTCACATCTGAGTTCAGCTGACACTTTTTTTCAAGCTGACCAGCTTCAGTAAGGGAACAGAGTTCGCATTGATGTGGGGTTTTTGCAGGGAGAGTTCTTGAAATTGAGACATAATGAGACAAATGGCCGATCCTCTGGATCAGCGCACAGAGTAGTGAACTAGGGAGCTGGTTAAGATTCACCCAAAGATAAAAGAAATACTGGTAAGTTAGTGAACTCTTTATTACTTACTATAGTAAGTTCTTTACACAGACGTTCCACATAATACAATTGTCAGTGTTTTGCGAAGTAATTCTGCAGTTCTGCTTTAGCACTGCACACTAATTGTTGCTGATTATTTTCCCATATAGCAGCACATCCTTAATTAAGACAAAGCTTATTACAGTATGTACAGTAACTAACAGTAGCAGTCAGCAAATATTTTAGCTTCAATAATTTAGGCTATATAATTGTCCCAGCTAACTTTATACCAGTTTTGTTCAGGACCTGAAAAAAAACACTTTTCCAGATATGACTTGGTCCACATATTTCACAAAGACGGATTATTTTAAAGTATCTTGGTCTTAGCTGAAGTGTTTGGCAATTTAGTTAACATTTGAACCAGGTTCCTTTATGTCACATAAGTACTTAATGCAATTTGTTGACAGATTTTTCTAGAACATTTTATGTACTGCTGAATGAATTCTAAACACATAGTTCAAATGCCTGTTTTCCCCCCTGTTTTGCCCCATGTGGTTGACAGAGCTTTGTTCCCACACATGTTTCTGTTTAGCCGCACGGATAAATAGGAAACTCTGAGTATTGGGAAAACGTTTTTGAACTTTTCATTTCAGATTTCTATTTTGGATTCACAAGAGATCTTTTTGTCGGTTAAGAAATGTTCACACCAGAGAATGGACATTAGTGAACCACAGAAATGGTCTTATGATACTCGCATTACACGCCACTGGCGCTGAACTGCGAATGAAAAGGAGCGAACAGAGACGGGTGGACATTTTTACTTTCTAGCTTTGGGGAGGAAAATCTGGCTGCTTTCCCTCAGTGGAAAAACATTTAAAAAAAAAAAAAAAAAGCTTATAGTGTTATAAAAGATTCTTTGTGGCTAATGGTTGAATAAGGCAAATTTCAAACCTAAAACGAAGTACACATTATATACCCAGTTTACGTATGTTTCATATAAACGAGGCAGCCATCTTTAAAACGTTGCTCAAAATGATAAAAACCACGTGAGTAGTTTTTCTGTATTTTATAAAACATCTTACATTTTTTTATGTTTTATCCTTATCTTTATCAGCAAAACGATAAACATAACTTTTCAACTAAAACTACTTTTAAAACTAAAAACCGAAAGCTTCGAAAGAGGATTTCAAACATGCTCTCTGAGTATTTTTCATTAAATTAAAACGTTTTTATTTTCTTATTTCTTATTCAATGGAATATTATAATTACATTGCATTTTTAAAAAAAAGACGAACACAAACAAAGTGAAACGCATTTCAGAATAGACATTAAAAAAAGGAACCTGAAGGACTGAAAAATCTCTGATAGGAGAAATTCAATGTGTTAAAATCACAACAATACAATCAAACGGCGCTTATGCAAGATCGTCACTTCCATTGTGAAGATTTTAACAAGCAAGCTCAAGAACTCCTAGTGCAATTTGGGCAGTTCAAATTTAATAGAAAAAATATAGGAACCTGTAATAGTTCACGGTGATACTTTTTTTCTATTTTTAATATCAGAAATAAAGGAAATACTTTGCAGAAATGAACTTTAATGAAACTAATACGTGAATAAAACAAATTGCATGCATGTTTATTTTGCCGCATTCGATTTTGTAAGTGATGTATTACTTCTGAAATTCACGGGTTGTTCTTTCTAATGTCAGCGAAGAGGGTATATACTATATAAATAAAGTATTATATAGAGGGTATATACTATATAAATAAAGTATTATATAGTATATTATAAAGTATATTAAAGCAAAGTATTTTCTTTTAACAGTACGTCTTAAAGCTCCTGCTAATTCATAATAAACACAATTTTAGGCAATTCCAGTGTTATTGGATAGATGTGAAGATTTAAGCTCTCATACTATAGACTTGCATTGAACTGCATTGCAGCATCAAGCGTCCTTGCAAAGTGTTGCATAGAAAAATGAGATTTTGAAGAGTTGTGATGATCCTACAGCGATGGATGAAATCTAACCTGCATCGGTGAAAGGATTCGGGTTGAGTAATGCGTAGTAATGCGTACTGATCACAAGATTTCCTCAATAGGATTAGAGGAATCATGTGGGAAATCTATTCCTATTAAACAAATACACAAGGTAAGCGCTTTGAATCAGTAATGCTCCTCTAGGTTCATTCGCATTTGTCTTTGTATACCAAATATTTTAGAGATGTAACCCTTTCGTTCGAACCCCAAAACACCGGAGTCATCTGTTCTTTTGTGTAATTTTATTTTTATGTACTTAGACATCTAAATTCTTAATGAAAAATGGTGATCTGGGTAAATGTTATCTCCGAGCCCATTACACCATTGGCAGCGTTTCTGATGTGAAAATATCGACTCAAATGTAAAATACCTTGAGCTTAAAAGAGATTACCCATCACTGCTGCATGACTACGGTCTGGGCTAGAAAGAAATCAGCCACAGTTTCACCTCTAACTTCTTTTTACTATCGTGTATACATTTCTCAGCACCAGATGTTGTGCTGTTGCGTTCGGTTCCACAAAAATCCAAAATATTCTGCTTTTTATTTTTTGTTGTTCAGATTAAATTATAATGCGGATCCATAGTCTGTTGTTCTACTAAATCACTGCTAACCCAATTATACCCAAAAATAGAAAAGCCTTTGATTGATTTCCTTAGTTTATGTCCCATAATTAAATAGGAAAACAAGGCATTATATACGGTGGCCGAGAAGTGCAAAACACTAACAAATCCGAAAACACAACGACAATTCAGACAACCCGGACACGGTAGGTATAGTTTGCGAATGGAAACTTACTGATCATCGGACAAGACACCGGTCATTCACCTGTATATCTTGAATGACAGGTCTCTTGTACAATGATCGGTAGGTTTCCAATCACAAACTATACCTACCTTTTCCGGGTTGTCTGAATCGTTGCACGAAACACATTAACAAATCCGAAAACACAACGACAATTCAGACAACTCGGAAGAGCTTGGTATAGTTTGTGATTGGAACACTTACCGATCATTGGACAAGACACCTGTCACTCAAGGTATACATGACGTTCAACAGTCTGCCGCAGGGAAAAGTTGGAATGGATGGATGTGGATTAATTCTGTTATTTTCTTATATTTAAACTGAGAACTTTACACATTACACATAAGATTCCATACCTGTACTGTATATCAGTAAGTTTCCATTCACAAACGATACCTACCATTTCCGGGTCGTCTGACTTGTCGTCGTGTTTTCGATTTGTTAATGTGTTTTACACTTTTTGGCCACCGTAGTTATAGCTCCTTTACAGACTGTAAATATTAGAGAGCTGATGTATAAAACAACTGAAAATACCAAGGATTAAGAATAGAGTAATAATGCGCATAATAAAAATGAAATGTAGCATTTAGGTTAAATTGCTTACGTGGTCAAAATAATACAGTACATTTGCATGGAATTGCCCAAATGTATTTCTTTTGTAGCTCACAGTATTTAGAGCACATCAATGAGAACATTTTTCGAGAGAGAAAAGAAAAGAAAAAAAAAAGTCTAAGCTCCTAGATGTCCAGATCATCTGGTCGGGCACGACTGCTAGAGCGACTCTGAGGTCGAGGGTCGAGCTGTTTAAGAAGCATGAGGTCTTTACCCAGAGGCATTTTTTGTGGATACACAAATGTCTGAGACGGGCAATAATCTCTCTGGCCAAGCTGATTTTGCTCTGTGCTGTAGTTAGTCCAGTTTTGCTCGTTGGCTTGTTTGTCAAAATTGTCCGAGGAGTTGGATTTATCGACCGTGTCCAAATTGTAGCCCAGATTAGACGCAGGAGCCGAGCAGTGGTACCCATAGCTGGACAGGTCTTCTCCAGGACACGGCCTGATCGCGCTGTCCAAGTCCAGCAGCTTCTCCGCCTCTCTGAAATGATCCTTCATCCTCTTAAAGATGGCATAGAAAAACTCAAATACATTAAGAGCCAGCGAGATCAGGGACACGACCAGCATGAACATGATGAAGACTGTTTTCTCCGTCGGACGAGACAGGAAGCAGTCGACTTTATGCGGGCAAGGGAACCTCTCGCACGTGTAAACGGCTGATAAACGGAATCCGTAAAGGTACCACTGGATGAGCAAGAATGCCACCTCGAATACAGATTTCAACACCACGCTTATGATATAGGTATAAAACAAAGCTCCTCGCATTTTGATCTTTCCCGGTTCCTCCAAGCCGTACTTGAACTTCTTGACTTGGATTTTGTGAAGGCGAGAGTGGACGTTGCTGCCTTCCCTTTCGGCTTTCCTCAGCCTCTCCTCTTTTTTCTTCAGCTTCTCATCCTTGTGCATGAGGAAGAGCACGTGGCCGAGGTAGAGGAGCGTCGGCACGGAGACGAAGATGATCTGCAGGACCCAGAAGCGCACATGTGAGATGGGGAAGGATTTGTCATAGCAGACGTTTTCGCAGCCCGGCTGCTGTGTGTTACACTCAAACGCGGACTGCTCGTCGCCCCACGCCGACTCCACGGCCGTTCCCAAAACCAGGATGCGGAAGATGAAGAGGACAGAGAGCCAGAGCTTGCCTCCAGCCGTCGAGTACACCTGCACCTTATCCAGCAGCTTCGCCAAGGTGCTCCAGTCACCCATGATTTAAACCAGGGTGCGAGTGTCTCTTCAAAATCAGCCCAACGTCATCAACTTGTCCGTTCTAACAACGTATTTGTTTTTTTAAAAACAAAAAATAAAAGATTTAATATTTTCCCTTTTTTGGTCCTGTCAAATAATAAAGTCCTCTTTTTTATAAATAAACCAGAACATCCATTTAAAAATATTTCATAGAAAAATAAATCTAAATGACAAAAGCAAACTAAAGTTCCTTCAGTCAAATAGATTGAAAAGTATCAGATATTTTCTGCCTCAACTGAACTTTTCCACATTCTTTATAAAACACTGCAACGTCTTTGATGCATCTGGCTTTAAAGACAAAGCTCTGAAAGGTTTGAAGTCTTACCTGAGCTTCCTTTCCACTTCTGTGAAAGAAAAGTCTTCAAATCATGATTAAAAACAGAGCCCGAGGGATGAGAGTGAAGGAAAGTGTGTTAGACGAAGCTTTTTGATGCACTGCAGGCCTAAATGTGGCACTTTCCAGCCATACGGAAGATTTGAGGCGCAATGGAAAAAGTTTGTGGTCATCTGACACACACACACACACACACGCTCCGTTAACCGAACCGGGTAGTTGTACATGTGTTCAGACTGCCAGAGCTTCTAGGGTTTTTTATGAGAAAAGTCTGAGAACTGAGAAAGGAGCACCATCTGGAGGATCAAGAAGAGACACAACAAAGAAGAGGAGAGAAAAAGGAAGAATTTAACAAAAAGAGAAATCAAGAGGAAATGTAATAAGAATTTGAAAAGAAAATGTAAAAGTGGAAATGTAAAAAGGAATTGAGAAATGTAACAAAAAATGAAGCATAAAGAAATGAAAATACAAACCATAGAAAAGAAACAATAAAGAAAATACAATAATATTTAAGAGTAAGAGAAAGAAACAAGTTTCTAATTTAAAAAAAAGGAAAAAATGAAACATAAAATAAAACAATAATGTAACTTAAAAAAAATAGACATTGGAAACTTTCTAATAAAAATGTATAAAAATTTATATTAAGAGAATGTAAATTGCATGAAAATTTCTTTTTTTGTAAAAAAAAAAGTTTTTTTTAATCATTTAAATTCAAATAAAACGCTTTAAATTTCGAAACGAAAAAAAAAAGAAAAATTTATTTAAAAAAAAAAATGTTCAAAAAATAAAAGCAAAATAAATGTCAGGAAATGTGAGGAAATGTGTGGTTGGTTGTCACTAATAATATTCATCTCTTGATTAGTTTAATGTAGCTTCAAACACTGAAATTTCTCTGAAGAAAAAAAAAACAAAAACGATTATAATCAAAGCACTACACATTAAATCTGGGTTTCGTTTGCGAAGCAGCCTGAAGGACTTTCTCACACCTGGTTAATGATCAACACAACACTTGTAAATCATTCAGCTGGACAGAGGTGCACCTTACACCAATTTATTCATGACTGTATTCAAGAAAACTTCACCGAAGGGAAACAAAAAAAATTCCTAAACAATTATTTTATTTGAATAGAATCGGATTCTAACTTCATTGAAAAATGTTACAGCAATTTGTATTTCGCATCCACATTTAATCATTTTACACACAAATCTGTCCACATCCACTTAGCATTGTCCACTCAGCTGCTGATATGCAGCTGCTTAAGGAATCTGCCCAGTGATGGTTTTGTGTTGGATTTCAACTCAAATCTGCTCAGATAATTCTATTCTTTAAAGAATTAGACTATGTACAAAGATAATTAGAATCTAATCAACTGTCTGGAAA
This sequence comes from Tachysurus fulvidraco, assembly GCF_022655615.1. Lineage (NCBI taxonomy): Eukaryota > Metazoa > Chordata > Actinopteri > Siluriformes > Bagridae > Tachysurus > Tachysurus fulvidraco. Next base: position 3,144,292 of record NC_062529.1, read on the forward strand.
TATATATATATATATATATAAAATGTAATTATCCACACACACAGTTGTTGCTGGTCTTAAGTGTCTGTCTCACTTCCTGGGAGTCATGGAAGCCCTGAGCGGAAGCTCTGCCTCAACCCAGCTGTTTGGACTAGCCATCATTTTTTTCCAGATCTCCACTTCGTCATTCTCTGAATCCATCCAGTCAACTTTCTTCCCATAACTTTGACCTGAAGATGAAAAGAGAAATGCAAGAACATCTGTAACAGCCAATGTTCAACTGCGATGTCATTCATGTAAAACATATTTCATGTCTCCACTAGGGGGAGTGCTTTCTCACCCACCCCACCAGTCGAGTTACAGAACACTTTCGCAAATAAAATGAATGCACGATTTTTCCACAAAGCAGATCCTGAAATGTTGTATTCTACTTACAACACAGCATTTTGCCAACAATTACAATAAGTAATTTATTAAAGAATGACCCTCATTTTTATCCATTTATTGTTACATGTAATGCTGTGGAAAAGATTTTTCTCTCATTAAGACAAAAAAAAAAAAAAAGCTTCTGTTACAAAATAAATAAAGTTTGACATCTTTACATTTCCTTAATAATTTCAGGGAATTTATGATTGTTGCAGCAAAAATTTTGATTTGATGCAACTTGGAATTTTTTTCTGCGATTTTTTTTTTTTCAGAAAACTACTTAAATTAGCAAAATTGCAAGCTAGGCTCTTTTTTTTTTTTAAAGACATTCATTGATCGCTGGACATATCAACACGTGAAATGCAGAATTGTAGTCATTCCTAGACATTTGTACACTTTCCCATAGAGGAAAACCTACTGAAAAAAAAGCAAATTCTATACAAAATCTTTACACTAATGCATAAGAACAGGTAACTAAATGTAAACTTGGTTAAAGCTACTGCTGATCAATCAACCAATCAGATTTGAGGAGTCCAGTGCGCTGGGGTATAATCTGTAATATTAATCGAACAGAAAGGCGGAATAGAGTGCAAGCGAGTGTGTTAACCTGTGCCGAGGCTGAGCCGCACTCCTCCGAGGAACTGATTGGAGAGTTTGTTGTTGTCCCACACGGTGAGCTCACAGCAGGCCTCCCCCACCTCCCCTGCCCTGAAGCCGTCGTACACCATGGTGTGGTTATACACAGGGTCTTGCGTCTTCTTAATCACGCGGGTCTTCTGGCGACTCTTCTTACTTGTGTCGGGTAACATGTAGCTAAATAAAACAAAATAGCTTTATAAATCTGAGCCACTCATAAAAGTGGGACTTTCAGGGAAGAAAATAAACAAATAAATAAAAATAAGAATCAGTAAATCGATTAACAAAATGTTACCAAACCAAAATTTTTGTCCTGTGTGATTTCATAATCCTTTTCATTATTATTATTATTATTATTATTATTATTATTATTATTATTATTTCTATAAACACCATTGATAGAAAATGCAGGGTTTTTAAAAAAAAAACATTTTAAATAAAAAACAATCTAATAAAAAAGATTCAGCTCGATTTATTTTAAAAATATTAAAACACACACACACATATATATATATTTAGAAAAATATCATGCAAGATAAAACTAAAAACTTAAATGTGTTTGCAGTATCATATCTGGAGATCGTTCTCCTTGACGATGCTTTGGTCCAAACAGCCTAGCTGATCGTGCTCTCAGAATGATGGTACTGTAGGTTTACTCTCTCGATCAATCCCAGTGACACTAATCAATCGCTGGGTCCTGTGAGCTCATGTATGTGGAAAAGACATCTCTCACATCATATTGTGACATAATTTATCACATAATATGCTCTACATGGATTCTTGCTGTCAGGACTGTGAAGGATTACAGTATAAGAGCACTGTGCAAACAGGCTACCAGGCCTCTCTATTCAGTGCTAAAGTCAGTGTTTGCATTTGCCCTTTAAACAAACACCATATTTAGTTTCCGGCTGCCACCCGGGTGACACACGATGCGTTGAAGCTGGATCCTAAATCACGGCTGTTTAATGGAGATGGAAATCTTTCACTTACCACTTGACGAAGGAGTCGACTCCTTGGGCCTTCAGACGACGCAGATGCCTCGCCTCACGAAGCCAGATGTGAATCTCTCCCTTAGCCTGGCTGAGTTTAGACCCTCCTACAGAGACGCCATTGCAAAACTACAATTACTGGCTCTTTGCTGTGAGACGTTCAAATGATTAATTTAAAACCAAAATAAATGAGTGATTTATAATTATACATTCATTATTTTGTTATGAATAGAAAAAAAAATAGTACAAACTTACCTTACTAATATATCAGAAAATATTTAGTTAATAGGATAAATTAAAAATTTGCATTAAAATGTTAATATATTATTAAAATAAATCAGTACTTTATAATACTTAATTATTAATTAACTTAATTATTTATCATAGGTTGTTACATAAATAGTAAAGATAAAGTTTTGCATAAACAATGCTAAAAAAATGTTAATAAATCAGTTCTTTATAATAATTATATTTTTATAAATTTATAATAAACAGGAAAAAAAACGAGTTGAAATTTATTTAGTATATTTTATAATCATTATTATTATTAAAATTAGGAAAGAGGATAAATCTCACTAATACAAAATATTTAGTTAATAAGATAATTGTAAAATTTGGATAAACATTAATATATTATTAAATCAGTACTTCATAATACTTAACTATTTATTTATTTATTATACATATAGGTGTGATTCATTCTAAATATTTAGAATTTGCAATAGAAATGTTAGGAAAATATTATAATAAATCAGTACATTATAATAATTACACATTTATAATTTATACTGAATAGAAAATAAAAGTGAACTTATTTTATTTAAAAAAATGTTTTATTAAATTGGGAAACAATAAATCTACTTCACGTACTATAAAGGTGTTAAAAAATTCTATTTCTTGAGTTTTAAAAAATACATTTCATATAAGATCAATTGTTTTTTTATTTAAATTTACCTGTGGCTTCCGATGGCATGTATTTCAGCGAGACACATAAAACGCCTCGATATTCCTGCGACTCCTGATTATCTACATTCTGTAATAAATAACAAAATAATGAAACATTAATAAAAGGAAACCGTTAAAAGCAAAGAAAAAAAAAGGAGTAGGACAACAGAAAGCATAGCAGTATAGAAATGATTTGTTGAATTGATGTTGAAAATGTATTTGTATTGACGTTACAGTGTGACATATGAGGGTTTAAAAAAAAAAGACAAATTCAAGACTGAGAAGTCTTTTAAATAAAGGTTTAAAACCCCTGATTCTGATACACATACCTTTGGTTGGAGGTTGTACCATGTGAGCGCCTCATGTTTCCAGTCCCAGTGCTTCAGATTGATCTCAACCTGACCCAAAAAGGCATTTCTGCCCCGGGAGTCATTGTGCCATACGGATAAATTCAGAGTTTTTCCATGTAATTCTTCACGTTTTACTTTATACTGTATAGAGGATAAATAAATAATGGTACATTAAAGCAACTCTATATAAGAATGTACTGTATTAAATCAGACAGTGAGGAACAGGATAAGTCGTAAACTGCAGAGCGACACAATAACTGGAAATTCAGGTGCATAACTGAACGGAGGAATAAAGGAACGCACTCTTAACGATTCAACATAGACTGGATTCACTGTACGCTTCTTGATGGAAGTTTTCCTCTTGCTTCTCTTGTCTGGATAGAGGTACGTCTTCACGTATCTGACAGATTTATAGCAAAGACATAAAATGTTAGCCTTTTGTATCGATAATAAATTTACGTAGCTTTAGAAAGCTATAAATGGAAATCACGCTGAAGAAACCTGCAAAATATGTAGACTTAAATATTTTGTCATTTTCAGGTTAGGCATGAGCTTAAGTTAATTTTCTAACCTCCTAGTTCGGATTATTAACATTATCTGTGTGTAACAATACGACTTCCTCCTTCAGTATTCAGCAACCTATAAAATAGCACTTGATGCAGCACATGCTATTGTTTTGCTATATTTTAATATTTTGGTCACTTAGCTTAGCTAATTATATTTTAATTGAAACATCAGTTAAAATAAAAAGGCATGTATAAGTCAATTATATTCAAGTGTGGGCTTTAGGGACTACAGTTTTGTTATTTTGAGTCAAACGAATAAAAATAAATCTGATCTTTGTTAAGTTGCTCTCCTGTAAACATGCCCATGACATGAAGGATAAGCTTCAATTTAGAGCAGAAAATATTAATAAATATTTCTATATTTGATAGAGAAATCAACTTAAGCAGCCACATAACCCGTCTCTGAATATGCAGAACATTCTGTACACCCAAGTATTGACATCATTTTTGTCATTAATTATTTCTATAGACTGTCTTAATTACTAATGACTGATCATCTGCTGTTATGTTGTAGTGATCGAGTTGCTGAAAAGGTTCAGTCTTTGAAAAACAAACAAACAAACAAATGTTGTTTGACTTCCAAGGTAACGTGTTAGAGTTAGTTTGCTAGACTCACGGGTCTGTGCGTTGTTTGCGTGGGTTTGCGATGGCCAGATCCTGACACTGCTCCACCATAATGACAAGCTCTCCAAGAGGACTGTACATTATAGCGAACTCCACCGATCCCTGCACAGCTATGCTCCCGAAGTCTCCGGCATCGCTGTAGACGCTCAGCAGACTGGCAGTGCGCTAGGAAAGACAGTACGGCATGCAACTTACAATACCCAACTTCTGAATTATCAGGGAGTAACATACTTGTTTAAAATGGCTCAAGTTACACATAATTTAATTTACACAGAAATTAAAATGGCTTAAACCTTAGCATATGACCATTGAAATGAGATGTTCTTAAAGAATGAAGTAAACGAATTTTTAAAAAGTCGTGTAATCTTGTTACAGGACTTGACTTTATGTGCCTCACCTCTGTAACAGAAAGTGTACTGGCGGAAAACGGGCCCCTTTTTAATGACAAATCTGAGTCGTGGCTGGACGCTGAGCTGCTGTCTTCGTCCGAATCCACTCCTTCATCCTGAAGATGGGTTACAATGGGAAATGTCATTAGCAAAGTTTCCCAAAATATCAAGAACGAATTTGTACAGAAAATCTCTAATCAACAGAGGAACTAAACCAAACCAAACCAAAGGTCTGAATATGAACGAAAAACTGCTTTATTCTTTTTAAAGCCATTTAAGTATATGTCATGCATATAAGTTCATTCATTTTCTACTGCTTATCTGAACTACCTCGGGTCACGGAGAGCCTGTGCCTATCTCAGGCGTCATCGGGCATCAAGTCAGGATACACCCTGGACGGAGTGCCAACCCATCGCAGGGCACACACACACACACTCTCATTCACTCACGCAAACTCACACTACGGACAATTTTCCAGAGATGCCAATCAACCTACCATGCATGTCTTTGGACAGGGGGAGGAAACCGGAGTACCCGGAGGAAACCTCCGAGGAGATCATGCAAACTCCACACATACAAGGCGGAGGCGGGAATCGAACCCCCAACCCTGGTGTTGTGAGGCGAACATGCTAACTACTAAACCACCGGGCCCCCCTTCATATATACAAAGTTGCAAGACATTAAAGTGTAATGTCAATACGTCATGTGGAAATAAAAACCAACCTCCCAGGTATCTGTGCCAGGTTTTCCGACCTCAACAAGTGCTTCAGGGCCGGGCGTCTCATTCTTTACAGCTTTGAAAGGAAAACAGATGATATCGTTAACGGTGTTCATTTAAAAGAGGTAAAGTAGGAGGAAAAAGAGGGCTAATGTCATAGCAGGTGTGTCAGAGCTGAGAGGCTTCTACTGGATTGTCAGATAGAGTAGAGTAATTCAACGCTTTAGCTTGTGAATGTGGGGGGGAACATGATATAGTGGATCTACACAAAGAAAGAACACTCTTATAGAGCGAGGGAGGGAAACGGTATGCTAACAACAATACAAGAAAAGAAGAGAGAGAGATGGAGAATTTGCTGGATTTTCTTCTAAAATAATCTACTTACGCCTCACTTCTTTCATCTCTTCAGATTCAGACGGCATGATCACTATAGTCGGAATCACGTCTGCAGACGTTTGGGCTGACTCTTGTGCCAAAGTTGTTTTCGACACACCTGATTTGGGCCTAATGGCACGCGCATAAACGCTGGCTAAAATATCGCTTTCAGAGATCCAACATTCATCCTCCCTGTCTAGAAAACAACCTTCTCGTTCTGTTTCACCGATTTCTTCAATCTCCACTGAATCCTTTTGATTAGTGTTTGCAGACTTCCTCAATTCCACATCAAAGACTCCTTTTCCTCCAGCAACTGATTCTTGCAGCTCATCTCGGTCAGTGTCCTTTAATCTATTCACATTTTTATGGACGTCCTCGTGAACTGGTCCCGTGTTTAAATCCTCCACAAAGTCTGTAGTTGCTTCCACGTTTAAATCAACAATTAATTCCTCCTTTGTTGGAGATCTTTTTTTAAAGTCGGTGACTAGGACTTCCTCAACAACTCTTTCATTTCCTTTTTGCACTGGATCTAAACTCTGGTCCAAATTGGCAATATTTGGTGTGTTTACATTATTAATTGGGCCTTCAATAAAATCTGGATTCTTTTCCATATTTAAATCAATACTTAACTCCTCCATCTTTGTTGGAGATCTTTGTTTGAAGCCAACGGTCACAATTTCTTCAACAGACCTTTCCTTTCCTTTCTGTACTGGATCTAAACTCTTTTGGTCCCAGTTAACAAATTTTGGTGTGTTAACCGGGCCTTCACAAGAATCTGGATTCTTTTCCACATCTAAATCAATACTTAACTCCTCCATCTTTGTTGGAGATCTTTGTCTGAAGCCAACGGTCACAATTTCTTCAGCAGATCTTTCCTTTCCTTTCTGTACTGGATCTAAACTCTTTTGGTCCCAGTTAACACGCGGTGTGTTCACATTATTAACTGCGCCTTCGAGAAAATCTGGATTCTTTTCCACATCTAAATCAATACTTAATTCCATCATCTTTGTTGGAGAGCTTTGTTTAAAGTCAGTGACTATGATTTCCTCAGCAACTCTTTCATTTCCTTTCTGCACTGGATCTAAACTCTGATTCAAAATGGAACATTTTGGTGTGTTCACATTATTAACTGAGCCTTCACGAAAATCTGGATTCTTTTCTACATCTAAATCAATACTTATCTTCTCCATCTTGGTTGGAGATCTTTGTCTAAAGTCGGTGACTATGATTTCCTGGACAGGCTGTTTCTTTTCTTGCTCCGGTGTGTTTACATTATAAACTGGATCTATTTTTGAATTCTCAAGTATACCTGGATCGTCCTTTCTGTTTAAATCTCTACTTAACTCTTCTATCCTTGCTGGAGTTGTTTGCTTTGTGGTGATGTTCATGACACTGATTTTGTTACCAGATCTTCTCTTTGGTATCGGAGATGGAAATTCTTCTTTGAATGCAAATCCAGAGTTCATCACCATTTCGGGTCTGGGATTGTTCTGCTTTCTGCTCTGTTTTGTTTCTGTACTGTTGATAGAGTTGATTTTGACAACCTCAACTTTTGACTGGGGCTCTTTGGACTCATCAGCTTCACTGCCAAATTGACATATTTCCCAATTTGAGGTTTCCTGTGCTTTGCTAAAAGGCCGTATCTCGAAATTTCTAGACGTATTTTCATCTGTCTGTTTGGGTCTGGTCTCCAACCTGGTCTCCACAATCAAATCCTCTTTCAGCGTTGTTTTATCGGTACCCGAGGTATTTGTATTGATTTCATTTGTAAAGGCAGGTTTTATCTTCAGCTCCTGCATAGACTCTAGTTTCGGAGGTTCAACAAGAGGTGATTGTTCTTGAATTTGTGGTCCTGATTGACATCCTGCTTCAATGACTTTAAAGACAGGACTATTTGGTTTAACTCCAGGGGGCTCTGAAAAATATTAGAGTAATGGTTAAAGACAAAAATAAAAGTCAAAATTATGTTGCATTTTATACTATAACAATTCTCTGAATTCTCAGTTCTGATTGGCCAAGAGATTCATTCTCAAAAATTAATTCTAAGGTCATGTCTATAGTAACAAGTTACACAGAAACTAGACGTTCCTCATTTATGTGGAACGTTCCTCTTTTATGGAACGTTCCTCATTTATGTGGAACGTTCCTCATTTATGGAACATTTATGGAAGGAGTCCCCAGTGTCAACATTTCGTAACAATCATACATAAGTAACATGGGATTATTTTTCATTCCGAACTTCAAGGAACAATAAGAGAGACTGATGTTTAAGAACGATAAGGTGATAAAACGATAAAATGTAAAGTTGGTCATTAGAAAGAAGTAGAAAGAAGTCTACTTAAAAATAAACATTGCACAAATAAAAATTCACAAATTTTACATATTCATAGCTAAATATTTTTTAAATTTGCTTGTAGGTTGCAATTCTAGAAAAAGAGGCTTAATCTTAATGGGTATTTTATTGTCAGGAAATTTGTAAAGAGTGCACATCCAAATAACCTGAGAAATATATTTTATTTTGCATCACTGAATAAATGCAGAAACTCACCTTCTAAAATTATGGCTTCATCTTTGTTTTCCTGCTGCACCTGTAGCCGTCAGTCAAGGAAAGGAAAAGGTGTTGGGAAAGGAAAATTGCTGAGAGAACGTTGAGAAATATGTGCAAGAAAAGAAAATGAAGAGTGACAAACCTGCACACTGAGAGCTGGGTGGATCAATCGGGGGTCAGTAGATACACTAGAAAGAAAGAAAAAAAAGAAGGAATAGAAAGAGAAAGAAGGATGCACGGAAGGGAGGGAGAGAGAGAGAGAGAAGGATGGAAGGAAGGAAAAAAAAGTAATTACATTTATACATTTTTTTTTTTAAATAATTTTAATAACTGATGCTCTTCTTTTAATGTAATGTAAGTATAGTGGATGAAGCCAAGACTCAAACACTTAGGCGATGATGTAAGTTATGAGAAGTCAGGAAATGATAATGCTGAGTATCACTAACAGCTTGAAATAATAAAAAACTATGAAATTAAGCATCGATAAACTGTACAATGTTAACAAAGGAGCAATAGTAGACAATTGGCGTTGGATTAAATGCTACTGTAACTAAATACTCCTGCGCTGACTAATGTTTACTCAAGCCATGACTACGTGAACATGTTTATTAAGTTGTTCTTAAATATTCTTCTTTGTAGACATGAATTAAAATGCGTTAAACATTGATTCATCCAGGCATGGGGTTTACCAATCAGTACAGGTTTTAACTTTCTCCACATTGCTGAACGTGTACTAAATATGAAGGAGATGGTTTATTAATGTTGAATTATAACTGTTACAGAGTGTCAGGTGACTAATTATGTACAGTATATTTTATGTACGGTCATTTAAACTGCTAATTTATTTTAATTACATACACAGATTATTTAACGGAACCTGTGTGTTAGAGTTATTGTGCGTCTATTGTGGACGACTCACTGCAATGGCTGAGCTGCATTACTGGAATTTAGTGCGTACCACATCGAGGTACATTGAGTTTAATCCCATTTTGTCAGTTTCAACTCTGAGTTTTGCTTTTTTGAAGCTTTGTGAGTGTCAGCTCACTAAAAGTAAACCATCTGTTCGATTTGCTTTGGAATTTATCAGCATGTGCATAAATATGATTATGAAGAAAATCAGCGTTAGTGAAAGAGGAATATTCAAATTAGCGGCAAGAAATAGGAAAAGTGGGCGGAGATTAAGGGTCCAGATTGCACATTTTTCCATCCAAGTCAAGAATTTGAGCTCTAGTAATAATAATTTACCAACACTTTAAATTAAAATTCACTTGAGTTACGTGACATACCACATAGACAAATCAGGGCCGCGAACCATGAGTAAAAAAATTCAGAGACATCCAGGGAATTTCTCTGGGTGTAGATATTAGCCTGGATAATAACATACAGTACACTGTGTGTGGTGCGTGTTGTATATACAGCTATATTAGAAATTAGAGCAGGAATTCTGTCATTATTAATATCTATATAACATCTGAATATTAAATGATATCTGTATAGTTTAGAACTCTTAGTGGCCTGTGTGTTGAGTTTCAGTGTTAATGATTAATACAGCACACACCCTGTGTGTTTACAGTGGGTGGTGCGTTTCGATCTTTCTCTGTCTCGCTTTGCGGCATGCAAGGTCAAATAACTAATATATATATATATATATATATATATATATATATATATATATATATATATATATATACACACACATACATATACACACACACAGAGTATATATCGCCTTACTCTGGGCGAGTCTTGTTCTTTTCATCATCTTTATCCTCGAGCACAGCATTCAGGAAGGGATTCGGTTTATGGTCTGGAACGACAAGCAGCAGGAGACATACTGTAGCGTGACTTTTTTGTGTGCGTTCATTTGGCTTAACAAAAAGATTACTGAAGGCAACTTATTTGTTGATATTAAGCGTGAACACAATAAAAAGCACAATGTTTGTTGCACCATTCTATGGAATAAAAACACTGTCAATAATAATCGTACGTAATTCAAAGCATTTGTGTGTAAATTTTAATTTTGTGGAGTTGGATCCCAAAATCTACGGCCACGACAGTTTACAGATACGAGATTTTGTGTGTTTGTTCAAATACAACTCCAAAATGTACGACTATGACAGTTTACTCACACAACGCTTGTTTTCACGACGCCTCTTTTTCACACACGAAAACGGTCTGCGAAACAACTGTCAAAATACGTCATCACGTTCACAGGCATTACTATCCGAGGGAAGATGAATCGATTCCACGAAGTGCGCATGCGCCCTGCCCTCTTTTAAACCACTGGCGCCGAAATGGCGGATCAGCGGCCAAGCGCTCACTCATCGTCTCGGGTAAGTTGGTTTTTCCTTCCAAATTCGGACATGTTTAAGGGTTATTTATCACTAATAACAGAGAGGAGTAATATTACAGAGATAGGTTAACTATAGTAAGTAAGATTAGCTCTCAGAGTAAGGTTACATTAGGTGCTTAAAGAATACAGCTGTTTAGGAGGTCATCACTGCAGTCTGTAGCGTGATGAGATAGGCCTACATAAAAGACACACACACCTCACACCTAGCCATTTCCTGCTGCACTGACTGCCCATTTGACTTGGACCTTCTTTCTTGTGCTGACTGTCCACTGATATTGGACTGGTTCCCCATTTTCAAATACAACTCCAAAATGTACGACTATGACAGTTTACACACACAACGCTTGTTTTCACAACACCTCTTTTTCACACACGAAAACGGTCTGCGAAACAACTGTCAAAAATACGTCATCACGTTCACAGGCATTACTATCCGAGGGAAGATGAATCGATTCCACGAAGTGCACATGCGCCCTGCCCTCTTTTAAACCACTGGCGGAAAAAATGGCGGCTCAGCAGCCAAGCGCTCACTCATCGTCAGTGTTATATAAAGTATTAGAAAGCAATACTTGAGTAAAAGTACAAGTATCGTACTAGAAAAAGACTTCGGTAGAAGTGAAAGTCACCTTTTAGAATACTACTCAAAAGTCTTAAAGTATCTGATATTTACTGTACTCAAGTATCGTCATTTTCTGATATTTAATGTAGTATTTGAAGTAAAAGTAAAAAGTAAAATTTCGGTGATTTTCGGTAGGCATAAGAGCAGGGGCAGTTCTAGGGTTTCATCTTTAGGGTTTTTAGCCCTCAGTGAGAATTTAAAACAAGAAGAGTTTTATATGTTATATGACTACATAGTAAGCCAAAAGTTATGGTATTATTAAATGGCAAAAGTGGACACTAAAATTTTATGCATGATGTAAGGATGCCAGTCTTGAATCAAATCAGTCCATGTATGTGTGTATTCTCTACAAACTGTGTGTCCGATGAATGCAGTCATTAATAAACATTTGTGCTACAACTCTGGTAATAAGAATAGTGAAATTTCACTGCTTTTGGTTGCTGTATTTGCAGCTTTCCGATTAACGTTATACATTAACGCCTCCAGCTCTGACTGCGCGTGCACGCTGCGCGTACCTGTGCTTCTCCGTACAGCGTGCAATGCAATCTAGGAGCAGTGATTCACCAAACCTCTCTTATTGCAGTCACACACATTTCTTCTGATTCTATTTTGTAGTAACGAAGATGCTTAGTGGAAATATAACGGAGTAAAAGTATACATTTTATCTTAGAAATGTAGTGGAGTAAACGTTGACAAATTTAAATAGCAAAGTAAAGTAAAGATACGTGACATTTCTACTTAAGTACAGTAACAAAGTATTTTTACTCCGTTACATTACAACACTGCTCATTGTCCCAGGTAAGTTGGTTTTTCCTTCCAAATTCGGACATGTTTAAGGGTTAGTTATCACTAATAACAGAGAGGAGTAATATTACAGAGATAGGTTAACTATAGTAAGTAAGATTAGCTCTCAGAGTAAGGTTACATTAGGTGCTTAAAGAATACAGCTGTTTAGGAGGTCATCACTGCAGTCTGTAGCGTGATGAGATAGGCCTACATAAAAGAATTAGCAATTTTAAGTGTTAACTTACTAACAGCTGTGTACATGCACTGGAATACACAGGTCATGCAATATAAGTGTTCACTGCTTAAGTGTTAAAGTCATATTTTATTGTTTATCAGGTTCCATTAGGTGACATTTTGCACTCAGCCCAGAATCTGGTGTCGATGTTGACCAACACCTTAAGTGTTGGACAACAGAAAATGGGGAACCAGTCCAATATCAGTGGACAGTCAGCACAAGAAAGAAGGTCCAAGTCAAATGGGCAGTCAGTGCAGCAGGAAATGGCTAGGTGTGAGGTGTGGGTGTCTTTTATGTAGGCCTATCTCATCACGCTACAGACTGCAGTGATGACCTCCTAAACAGCTGTATTCTTTAAGCACCTAATGTAACCTTACTCTGAGAGCTAATCTTACTTACTATAGTTAACCTATCTCTGTAATATTACTCCTCTCTGTTATTAGTGATAAATAACCCTTAAACATGTCCGAATTTGGAAGGAAAAACCAACTTACCCGAGACGATGAGTGAGCGATTGGCTGCTGATCCGCCATTTCGGCGCCAGTGGTTTAAAAGAGGGCGGGGCGCATGCGCACTTCATCTTCGATTCATATCGATTCATCTTCCCTCGGATAGTAATGCCTGTGAACGTGATGACGTATTTTTGACAGTTGTTTCGCAGACCGTTTTCGTGTGTGAAAAAGAGGCGTCGTGAAAACAAGCGTTGTGTCTGTAAACTGTCGTGTCTGTAAACTGTCATAGTCGTACATTTTGGAGTTGTATTTGAACAAACACACAAAATCTCGTATCTGTAAACTGTCGTGGCCGTAGATTTTGGGATCCAACTCCGCAAAATTTAAATTTACACACAAATGCTTTGAATTACGTACGATTATTATTGACAGTGTTTTTATTCCATACATTCTGGGTAAAATCCCAGGAGACAATTAAAAGCTGAAGCTCAGAGCTTTGTCTTGTTCTAAGCATAAGCATCAATGCCTGTGAGACATTTCAAGCATAAATCTTTTGAAGACAATCTCAAATACCTGCTGATTTCTTCCATCTCATAGATGAGCGGACTACGGCCGAGACGTGCGGCTGGCGTCCGTAGCGCTTTGACTTGAGATCTTCGAACCATTCGCCTGATAAAACCTTCAGCTCCTTGGGGTCTGGGACCAACTCCCTCAGCTTCCTGGTGTAAACAGAACTTCAGCTGGATTAACGGCATTCAGTGTCACAAAACCTACTTCAAGTTTAAGAGGGAAAAACATTAACTTTTTTTCAAGGTGATTACGACATTGGAGCAGTGCTCCATTTTATACACAAACTGTATTGTCCACTTTATTAGGAACAGCCTGTACCATCTCATCTGCACCATCTACTCACCATGGAGTATATTTGAGTTGCTGTAGACTTCCTGTAGACCAGTCTGGTCATTTTCATCTGATCCCTATCACCAAATAGTGTTTCAGCCTACAGACTTACCAATTCTGTGTAAAATCCCAAAAGATCAGCAGTTTTTTTTTTTTTTCTGATGCCATGGTTACGGTCACACATCAGACCTTTTCTTTATTCCTATATGAACCTTAACCTAAGTTCTTGACCTGTTTCTTTAGAATTGTATACACTGAGCTACTGCCACCTGATTGGCTGATTAGATAACTGCATGGGTGTGCAGGTACTCCTAATAAGTTAAACAATAAATTAATGCAAGTATCTATTTTTCTTATATGTTCCTAATTTAACTAAGTGTATCAAGCAATAAAAGCCATGAAATACAATTCAAAGATTGACATTTCAAAGATTGATGATTATTAGACTTCGTGTGTGTGTGTGTGTGTGTGTTTTGTTCTATATTCTGTTCCACACATTATTTTTGAACTTCAATCAATTTCAACTGCATTCAGGCAAAATTCCTGCTCTTCCTGTCATGACATGAACGTTGCCATTTAAACGGAAAATTCCCATACTGACAGATCGAGCATAAAAGTATGCAAAAAGAAAAAAACAACTCGAATCCTTATTCCTTCGTTTAAACCTGCTACTGAAACCAGAGCTGGGTGCAGCCGCTCACCTTACACGTCCAATCTCGTGCTTTTTCAAATCCTCGTCTCTGAGAAGCACTTTGTGAATAACCGCTTCCTCCTCAGAAGAAAGAAAGCTCAGGTCAATAAATATGGTGGCGTCTTTAGAAGCTTTCATCCTGGAACAGACCTTTTTCAGGAGAACTGCAGATAGATGTGTACTGCTGTTCCTCTTAGAGTCTAGTGGTTCTCCGAGTGTTTGGTGTGTGTGTGTGTGTGTGTGTGTGTGTGTGTGTGTGTGTGTGTGTGTTCATGCACACTCGCCACTCCTCTGCCAAGTCTCCGGTCACACATTAACACCCATGTAGCTTCTCTGACATATCAGTGGTTTAGAAAGTAAACTGCACCTGTGGGAGAAAGTAAAACTCACCTCAGTGCATTTGGTGTATTTTAAGTACAGTATTAAAAACGAAACTACGACTCCAGCCTCAAATTATCAAGGCCAAAGCTGGAATCAAGAGAGATTTTATCTGACATCCTCAAACATCTTATTCCTTCCTTTTCCTATGTAAGCAACACACTACAGTTTATTTTTTACTATGACTAACAAATGCAAAGTGTAACTATAGAAACTTTTTCTTTAAAGTGTCTACAATGGGGCAGAAAAGTAGGGATGGTGCGATAGTATGCACACACACACATGAACTTATTTCCCCACTGACAAAGAAAAATGTCTCAGGTTGTAGGGGTAGTTCCAGGTCTTTCGGGGCAGATTCTGAGATACCTGGCAACCCTGCCTTGAATCTGTTGGACATGTACAGTATAACAAAGATACATGAAGAGGACTGTATCCACATACTGTACATGTATTTAACCTGTTTATTTACATAAGCATACAGTGGTGTGAAAAAGTGTTTGTCCCTTTCTGATTTTTTTTGTTTTTGCACGTTTGTCACATTTTAATGTTTCAGATCAAACAAATTTAAATATTAGTCAAAGATAACAAGTAAACACAACATGCAGTTTTTAAATGAAGGTTTTTATTATTAAGGGAAAACAAAGTCCAATCCTACATGGTCCTGTGCTCAAGTGTGTCCTCCCTAAACCTAATAACTGGTTGCACTGGTTAAGCATTTGTGATAACTTGCAATGAGTCTGTTACCTCGCTGTGGAGGAATTTTGGTCCACTCATCTTTGCAGAATTGTAGTAAAGCAGCCATATTGGAGAGTTTTTGAGCATGAACCGCCTTTTTAAGGTCATGCCAGATTATCTCAATAGGATTCAGGTCAGGACTTCAGAGGTGGACCTGCTGGTGTGTTTTGGATCATTGTCCTGCTGCAGAACCCAAGTTTGCTTCAGCTTGAGGTCACGAAAACATGGCCTCACATTGTCCTTCAGGATTCTTTGGTACAGAGTATTTTCCCAATAGTTTTGGGGATCATCAATATGTTTTGAAGATGAAGATGTTTCAGACAAAACTGAAACCAGCCTTTATGTTCTTTTCGTTCAGCAGCAGTTTTCATCTCGGGACTCTGCCATGATGCCATTTTTTCCCCAGTCTCTGTCTTATGAGTCATGAACACTGACCCTAACTGAGGCAAGTAAGGCCTGCAGTTCTTTGAATGTTATTGTGGGGTCTTTTGTGACATCTTGGAAGAGTCGTGACTGTGTTGTTGGAGTAATTTTGGTCAGCCGATCACTCCTGGGAAGGTTCACCACCGTTCCATGTTTTCACCATTTGTGGATAATGGCTCACACTGTAGTTCGCTGGAGTTCCACAGCTTTAGAAATGGCTTTATAACCATTTCAAGACAGAGATCTCACTAATTAATTACTTTTTTTCATTTGTTCATGAATTTCTTTGGATCTCGGCATGATGAGTAGCTTTTGAGGATCTTTTGGTCTACTTCACTTTGTCATTGAACTCAGGTGATAAACTACAGTTATATTTTAACAGGAGGTCAAACACTTTCACACAGGGCCAAGGGGGTTTGGATTTTATTTTCCCTTAATAATAAAAACCTTCATTTAAAAACTGCATGTTGGTGTTTGTGTTATCTTTGACTCATATTTAAATTTGTTTGAGGATCTGAAACATTAAATGTGTGACAAACATGCAAAAAATAAAAAAAATCAGAAAGGGGGCAAACACTTTCACACCACTGTACATCCATCATCTTTGATACTTTATAAGCATTTATAAAGGATTTCATTCTTTTAATAGAGTGCCGGAAAGAACAGAAAAGAAAATGAATGTTTTTAAAAGATGCTTGCCTCACTTCAGTGAAATATCCTCTGGTGAATTCTGTTGTTGAAGTGTCTCTGAAATAAAAAGAAATGCATTTCTGTTGTAGCTTAAAGAGACAAAATCTCTGAGGGGAGAAAAAAAGTCTAAGAATAAATTCACATATTGAAAGAATTGGTCAAGTTTTGAAACATTATGCATATTTAAAATTTAAATATTAAAAAAAAAAATCAGTTAACACATAATATGTAACATCAGTAAATATGACTATACAATGCCTATTTAATGTATATCACCCAAGTACAAGTGGTCCCAATTGATGCAATATTTGGTATTGGAAGAAAGAAAAAAAAAAAAAGAGTACATGTACATGCAAGGCATTTTTCCTTTTTATATTATTTTATTTTTAAAAAAAGCTGTAAAAGCAGATCGATCTTTTTCTACCATGCTGTGAATGAATGAGTAAAAGTTCAGTCACTTTGATTTCTTATACTCTTGACCTTGTGCAACTCAAAATAAATAAATGAATGAAAGAATGAATAAAGTCCTCCTTTGCCACCTGATAACGGTGTTATTGTTCACTATCTAGTGAACTACTACACCAACAACACACCCTGTAAGTAAACGAACAAGGCCTTACAGTGAGCAAACAGGACGCTCCTGAAGTCATCTCATTATGATGAACCAATCAGATGTAATGTTTTTCATCTTTAAAATAAAAAAAACACATCGAAAAGACACGAGATCATTTAATTCATACAGTATAACGACAGAAAGCATGAATAGATTTGAAGTCAAGGTTCTCTGGCCTCATTTTTAACCGGGGCAAGTTCTAGCTTGAATGTTGACCCATGAGAGAATAATTTGATGGGTATATTTGCCAGAGGGGGAGAAAAAAAAAAAAAAACACACACACACACCACTAGGTGGCATTCATCTCCAAATAAAGTGTCAAATATTGACAATTAGAGGTCATAAAAAAAATTTTTTTTAAAAAATGCTATGCACATTATGATTATGAAGTCAAATGTCCAGACCATTTTGATCCAAGAAAAATAAGCAAGATTTCTAACTAGAAATCTAGATATCCACAACCCTGAAACGGTATAGTTTGTAGATTAAAAAGAAAAAAAAGTTTTAGTTTAGAAAAGTAGTGATTAAAGTGTCAGCTAATAACGTAATCAGGCAGATACAGGATACAAACTTAAGGGAAAAAAGTTTACATCAAACATAAAAATGGGGCATGATTGCTGGTGCCAAAAAAAGGCTAGAAGGAGCATATTGGAAATGAAATTTTCCTGAAAGTTAAATAGATTACCCAGAAATGAAAATAACGATCCAGTGAGCACTAGCTTTGCCGTAGAAATGCAAACAAAGGTCAGAAGAGAATGTCCAGACTGGGTCAATCTGGTAGGAAGGCAACAGTAACTCAACAACCACTCTATACAACCATGCAGAGCAGAAAAGTATATCAGTGCACAGTACCTTTTAGTGTAAAGGCTTTAACAACCAAAGACAACATAGGGCTCCACTCCTGTAAGCTAAATACAGGAAGGTGACGGTTTAATGTGCAGGTTTTAAACTATAAATAGCAATTCTGCAGTAAATCTCAGCATTCAATTAGTATTTTAGTTCCAAACTGAAAACAGGTGTGCGTAATTGGATTAACCAGGCAATAGTGGTGGCTGCTGGGAAATGGAGTCCAAGATGGCCAGTTTGCATTATGCACCCTGGGAAACTGAGTTACTATCAAATGTATTTTTAAAACTTTTCCACATACTCTGTATTTTCCCGATCATTTTCTGCTCAATTATTATTATTATTATTATTATTATTATTATTATTATTATTATTATTATTATTATTATTGTGGTTATTATTACTATTATTATTATTATTATTATTATTATTATTATTATTATTATTATTATTATTATTATTATTATTATTGACAGCTTACTGTCTGTTTCCCCTTGTGTCCATCTATATTTCCCCTGTAGTTTCCTATAACCTTCCCACCTACACTCATCTCACACTGCCCTGTATTGCATGTATGTAGTCTTGCCAGGGGCAGTTCTAGCCCTTTTTTTTAGCGTGGCTCCAGCCCCCTGTCTGTGATCTCAGCCACCCTAAAACTAAAAGTATAATTTTTACTTTCATAAATAAAAAATAAAAATTACGTTAAAATGCAGGACATGTCGTCGATGGGAAAGAAAATTATTTATTAGTTTGATCCAAGAGCGATTTTTTTTTTTACTTCGCTTTGACCCGCGTGCGTTGTAGTCTTTCAAAAGTGCGTCATCAGCTGCCTGCTTTATTTGAACGGAGAAGCACAGACTCAGTCAGAGCTGGAGGCTTTTATCTATAACGTTAGTCAGGGGAAAACCGAAAAAGACTGCAACCAAAAGCAGTGAAATGTCACTATTCTTATTACCAGAGTTGTAGCACAAACAAAATATTAATGCAAACAATCCATTAAATACTAGATAAAAACAACATTTATTGATTTGGTCTTTGTCTTGTGAATATTTATTTTATTAATGACTGCATTCTTCGGACACACTGTTTGTAGAGAATGCACACATACATGAACTGATTTGATTCAAGACTGACATCATTACATCATGCATAAAATGTTTGTGTCCCTTTTGCCATTTTAAATAATAGCATAACTTTTGGCTTACTATGTAGTCATATAATATATAATATAAAACTCTTCTTGTTTTAAATTCTCACTGAGGGCTAAAACCCCCTAAAGATGAAATCCTAGAACCGCCCCTGAGTCTTGCATATTGTAATATGTTGCACCTTTGAATATGCAAGCTATATAGAGGAATGACTAAATAAATAAATAAATAATAAAATTTGTGTGGTTTTTTTTTTTATTTTTGATTTGTGTTAATTGTTTCGCTAGACTGTGTGATTGTGATAATTAATTCGTCCTGTAACGGACTGGCATCACATCCAGTGTGTATGTTATAGAAATCTGGAGAAGATGAATCAGAGACGTGTTAGTAATCAGAAGCTTGTTGATTGTGTTATGAATGAAAAGTTGTACGTTCACGCGCCGATACGCAGCAGCGTGGAACGAGAGATATGATGTCAGCCCTCAGCTCGCAGCACAGTCACGTGACCTGTGTCTTTTCTTTTCTTTTCTTTCCTTTTTTTTGCTTTTTAACGCTGCACAGGTCGACGTGGTGATGATATACGCTCACTCTTCACGCATCACACGCATTCAGCCCTCATTCGCTGCGCGCACCCCGATCACCGCATGACGCCTCTGGATTGTGGATGCGTCTTAACGCACGCGCTTTGTTGGCACTAGGGGAGGAAAACTCGAGATGCCTTTGTGTGATCTTGTGTAGTTGTGGTGCAACATCGTTCACGCAGGATCTTCTATAATAATGCTGTGACCGGAGGGAATGGGAAGCTGTGAAGATGGCGACAGGAGCTGGATGGCAGCAGCAGCAGCAGCAGCAGCAACAGCAACAGCATCCTCCACCTCCTCCTCCACCTCCTCCAGGAAACCCTGCTGCTCCTGCTTCGTGTGCATCAGGAACCAGTCCGTCCTCAACATCATGCAAACTGCTTTACGAGTCGGAGCTCGTGATGGAGTACACGAACGAGCTGCACCTGAAAATGAGCAAGAAAATTGCCCAGCTCACAAAGGTCTGCGTTATCGTTTATGCACGATAAGTCATCGCACACTGCTCACATTCGCATCACATATTGCTTGTTGGTTGTGTATTTTCAACGTCAAGCCACAGTATGACCTCATCATTAGCCTTCTGCAATCACCTGAACATGTGCATGTTTTTTTGTTTGTTTGTTTGTTTGTTTGCATGCATACATGCATCGTTTTACACTGTAAACCTTGATATTTTAACATGTTGCGTATGTGCGTGTGTGTGTGTGTGTGTGTGTGTGTGTGTGTGTGTGTGTGTGTGTGTGTGTGTGTGTGTGTGTGTGTGTGTGTGTGTGTGTGAGAGAGAGAGAGAGAGAGAGAGAGAGAGAGAGAGAGAGAGAGAGAGAGATGAATCTTCTGTATATTTGAGACCTCAAGGCAGGACAGCAATCTGTATAATGTTATACAACTCGCTAAATACACTGCATGCTTTTATTATGTAACTTAAAATCCCAAACTGGTAATGAGCTCATTTACAACAGTGAAACAGTTTATTTTTGGATAATCATAGGCTGGCAATAATAAAGGCATACTGAGTCAAACAGTTAACAGTATGCTAATTAGCCAGGATGAGAAAGATCGTGGGATGAATTAAAGATGAAAAGGAGAATCATTGTTCACCGCAGTAAGAAACCCTGAAGCAGCAGGAAGCAAATAGTTACTGAGTTGGAAGAGAAAACGAAGCAAAGTTTTCCCCAGTGTAATGTAAGACATAAATCAACCACGTCGCAGCTTTCCTACATGTGTTTTATTCTTTCTATGATATATGCATTTACGCTGTAGCAGTCTTTTTTCCTCTCCTATAAATAAGACCAAAAATTATTTATATATATATATATATATATATATATATATATATATATATATATATATATATATATATATATATATATCATCAAGAAAAAGTGCTCAAGGCTGAAAAATAAGAGTTTTTAGATAAGGACTCTCTGTCGTTTAATTTTCACAGGTCATTTATGCACTGAACACCAAAAACGATGAGCATGAAGAAGCTATCCGATCCCTGAAAGACACTCATGACGATGAGCTCGAGCATGTCCTGAGCGAGACACGTGAGAAGATCCTTCATTACCGGAACAGGATGGGTGCCGATGCCGAGCTGAAGCGACGGCTCCACGCTCTGGAAGAATCTCTGGAGCTGCATGAGCAGCTGAAACACGAGGCGCTTACTGAGTTTGAGTTGTACCGACGTCGTGTCGAGGAGATGCGCCTCAGCTCTGAAGAACAGCACTCCCAGCACGTCACCTCCATGCAGCATGAAGCTGAGGAGCTCCGATGCGACTTTGAGGAGAAGCTGCGCTCCTTCAGCCAACTGGAAGGCCGAATCGAGCAGGAGAAACAACGAGCGATGGATGAGCTCAAATCCATCCATCATCATGAGCTGCAGGAGCTGATGGAGAACCACCAGCAGAGCCAGAGTGCCTCAACATGTGTGGATCAGGAGGAGCTGATTGAGCTAGAGGAGCTTATAGAGGAGCTGAAGCAGGAGAAGGAGAACCTGGAGGAGGAGTATGAGACAAAGCTGGACGATTTGCGTGCATTTTATGAGCGTGAGTTTGAGGCTATGAGGCGCACGCAGCAACTCACAACCGAGAAACTGTTAGCCTGGAAAAGGAGTGAAGTGGAGCTCAGGAAGGAGTTTCAGTTACAGGAGGCCGCGCTGCAAAGAACGCTGTGTAAACTTCGCTCCGATCTGCATCGTGCACAGGAGGAGGCACGCGAGAGCCGGGACAAAACCAACAGGCTCCAGGCCTCTCTCAATAACGCAGAGGTCACCATTAAGGTGATGATCTGTATTGGGCTAGTACATTACAATCCAATTACATCACATGATGTATGGTTTTACTTAAGATCAAAGAAGTTCATGTTCAAGTTCATTGAGCTTCTTGTTAGTACAAGAATTACAGGAGCTAAACGTGAAGCATGAATTTAATACAAACAATCAATTAAAAGAGCAAGTAAAATAAATGAATAACTAGAAGAACTTCCTGCCTATGCTTCATGGACCCTTGGGAGTCTACAGTCTCCAGACCTAGGAGTCTCCAGAACCTCAGTTTGAAAAGCATTGTTTTAAAAAATAAAGAAGTGTTTAAGATTCCAACAGAAGTCTATTCATTTGCTCACTGAATCTGATTAGTTGATATATTTTCTGATGCATTAATTCATTGTTTATTAACTACTGGCTTTTAAACCACAGACTTCACAGACTTAAATTTACAGATTAGATTTACATTATAGTAATCGTTACATTATACACAGATGAAAGTAGCTATAATATCTAAAAAAAGAAAAGAAAAAAGAAAATGACTTGGTCCAGTGAGACAAAGAGAAGTGTAAGCAGCTCCAGAATTATTGGCACCCTTAGTAATGTCTGAAAGTATGATACAAATGTAACTTTTGATTTCATTAAATGTTTTTTAAGATTTTTTTTTAAATAGTGCTGAATTAAAGGCGTGATCAATTTTTTTCATGGACAGGAGTTGCATAAGCAGCTGGAGGAGGCTATACAGGACGGAGAGATTTGGGTGATGCAGCTGAAGGATACAGAGTACGAGCTGGAGGGAAGCAGAGATAGAGTGCAACAGCAGGCCACTGAAATCCTTCACAAAGCCAGTAAATGAACTGCCTCAGGGACACAATTACAGTCCCCAACAAACACACACACACACACACACACACACACACACACACACTCAATCTCATAGAGACAAGACGGATGGCACAGAATCCCGCTTATTAATTGCTGTTTGATTTCTCATTGTTATGCCTGGTTAAGAACGTGGGGATTTAAACTTCAGGGATTTCAGTGGAGTCACTTCATTACATTACAATTACATTTATAATGATATTTTTACATTGTGTTTATGTTCTGACATGCAGTTTAATTAAAAACAGTTCCCTGCAGCTGATCCATGACGATGGCATATATTTTTAATTCATATTTTGGATCTATCTATCTATCTATCTATCTATCTATCTATCTATCTATCTATCTATCTATCTATCTATCTATCTATCTATCTATCTATCTATCTATCAAATGTCTATGTATCTGACAGGTTGTTGTTGTTTTCTGTCTCAGGTCAGATCGGCACTTTGCAGGCCACTCAGATGAGCCATGAGGCCACGATTAAGGACCTGCAGCAGGAGCAGAGCCGTCTGAGGGAGAAGATCGTCCAGCTGGAGGAGGAGAAGGACAGATTGCAGAGTCAGAGCCAGGCTTTAGATGAACAGCAGCGCATGCAGATCCTCAACCTGGAAAAAGTAGGTCATTTTGTTCTTCCTGTCCTAGCTCTTTTTATAGATATCACTAGATTTATACTGGAGCACCAATCCGTCCTCAGCTTTACCTTTAGATACGAGTATAATGGTAATAATAGCAGTAGTAAGAACGACATAATTACAGATTATTACAGATAATTAGAGGTATTACAACTAACAATGCTTAGTGAAAGTTATGAAATGAAATCTTGGCTGTGCCACTTTCCTTGTGCACTAAATCCCATCTGTGCTTTTTTTTCACAGGCCTTGTTTGAGCAGAAGCAAGCTTATGAGCTGGATTTGGCTCAGGCTCGATCTAAATATGAAGAAGAGGCTATTCACATTAAAGAAAATGAAGCAGAGGCTCTTAATGAGGTTATGGAGAAGCACAGAGCTCAACTAGAACGTGCACACAGTGCTGCCGAGAGAGAGAAGGAACAGCTTGTTAATGTAGGTGCTTAAATTTTGAAGGCATGGTCAAGGGTATGAAAGTATTATATGCTATGAGAAGATACGATATATGTCTCAGATCCTGGATGCTCTTCTCAAGATACTGATTTTAGAAATAAGATGGTGTGTTTATTTAATCAGCTGGAGCAAAGCGTGTTGGGTGTGTGATGCATTAGCTTCATTTACACTTTCCTTTGGGTTCTGGAGTGCTAAATGATACTGCATTGCAATTTGCATTCCAAAGTTCTCGTTTATACAGTCAGTGGGTTGATTTTTTTTTTTTAGATAATCAGCTCTGACAAAGCTGCATAGGTTGATGTTAAGGTGCTCTTTCTGATACGATATTGTTTCTGTAGCAACAAAAGAATCATTACAAAAAAAACAACATATGAATTCGAATCTTACGATTCTCCTTATGCATACCAAGGTGTGACATGTACCCATGGATCCAGTCCAAATTTCATCTGGAGGACATTTCTTCCATCAACAATTCTTTAGGGTCTTTTAGGGGAACACATCCATGCTAATCCTGTGTGTGTGTGTGAGGCTTTCAATTTGCCAGTTTTTCAGCATGTTTACACTTTTACTTTCCTGTTCTCAGGAGATGAAACAGCAGTATGAGATTCAGCGTCTCTCACTGGAGGAACAGAAAGGTCGCATGCAGCAGCAGCTGGACACTTTCCGTGAGGAGCTCACTGCCAAGCTCAATATTGCCAACCAAGAGGTACGGAAACACAAAATACTCTACAGCAAGCATGGTGTTTTATAGTAATTTGAAGAACACTGGGGGGCATGGTGGCTTAGTAGTTAGTACGTTCGCCTCATACCTCCAGGGTTGGGGGATTGATTCCCGCCTCCGCCTTGTGTGTGTGTGGAGTTTGCATGTTCTCCCCGTGCCTCGGGGGTTTCCTCCGGGTACTCCGGTTTCCTCCCCAAGTCCAAAGACATGCATGGTAGGTTGATTGGCATCTCTGGAAAATTGTCCGTAGTGTGTGAGTGAATGAGAGTGTGTGTGTCCCCTGCGATGGGTTGGCACTCCGTCCAGGGTGTATCCTGCCTTGATGCCCGATGACGCCTGAGATAGGCACAGGCTCCCCGTGACCCGAGAAGTGAATGACTACAAAAGAAAGAACACTACAAATGATAGAATTTATTTTAACACATGAATTTGTTATAATTATTATATAAATATACTGCCATAATTCTAGCCATGAGAGTATAACACAATATAGGTTTACAATCCGTTGCTGCGGTCAAAATAATCATACAAACATAATTTGACCATAATTAAAAGAAGAAACTAGGATACTGGAAGACCTAGGACAGCTTCGAAATACATCTTGTATACATAAAATATAATCCATGAACAAACTAGAGTAACAAATTCCATAGTGAAACTTCTATGGGGTTGAGAACTGCAGGAACAGGAAACTATGACCATATATGGGAAGTGGAAAAAAACTGGAGCAAATATGGAATATTTAGGTCAACATATATGTAGGGTTAAAACTAAAATAAAAGAAAAGAAAATAGGCCCTGCCTTGTGCCCGCTCCCCTGGAATAGACTCGGGTGATCCTGGGTGTGCAAAGAAGTTCAGATAGATTTATGGATGACAATAGCCCACCTTCTTTTAGTATGCGTAAGGGTCATCCCCTTTTGACAGGGAATCTATCTGTCTTTGGATGAATCTGAATGAGTGCCGTACAGAGAGACACAATTTCCTTGTCTATGAAGTGCTCTAGTATAGGGAAGAGAATAGTTAATAAAGATTCTACCAAAAAGCAAATCGTGTGCCTGTTCAAACCTCCCAGATGTTTCACGGTGCAGACACTACACTACTGCCCTGGATGTGTGCCCAGTTTCAACAGAAGGTCTGTCAACCGTTACACCACCAAATGAAATGGTGTCTGTGAGAAGGTTGTAGTAAGGCCCACCTGAGAGTAAATCATGCATGGCAAAAAAACTCACACTCACCATTTGTGAATAACATAACTGACTATCAACCATGGTTGAACAGAGCTGAACAAAGCGATGTATTAGAACTGTCAAGAAAGATTTGAGACCAGCTGGACCACTTCACACTTTTGCTGGCCAGTTGACAGGCATAACACTGTAGGGACAGGACCTTTTCAACACCAGATAGTCTACCAGGTTGTGAGGGAAGTTTTTGAGATGATTATCTTTCTCCAATAGGGAACAGCCTCCAACCGGTCTCATACTGTACTACTCTGCCATGCAAGCTGGCCAATAAATGGGCCCTGTTTTCTGAGACAGGAACTTTTGAGTCTATGATGATTGGAGTCCTGTTGTAAGTTAATGATCCATCCCAGGAATGCCTGGAGTTCTGTGAGTGCTAGGGGAATTACCAATTCAGCTGCTGTCATCAGTCCAAGCATTCTTTACAAAAGACTATACCTCAGACAGGGTCCCGAGTAAACCTCATTGGCAAGCATGATAATATACACCACGGTGTGTGAAGCATTCTTAATCATGTCCTGATTCGTGCAAAATAATATTGAAATATGCTTTTGAAATGGGAATATTGGGGGCACGGTGGCTTAGTGGTTAGCACGTTTGCCCCACACCTCCAGTGATGGGGGTTCGATTCCCGCCTCCGCCTTGTGTGTGTGGAGTTTGCATGTTCTCCCCGTGCCTCAGGGGCACAGGCTCCCGTGACCCGAGGTAGTTCGGATAAGCGGTAGAAAATGAATGAATGAATGAATGGGAACATTGAAGTAAGAACCTAATATGTCTGAGAATGTGACCCAGTCCTGTGGTTCTTATCATGTGAAATACGAGGACCTTCAGGAAAAAATTCAACCCCTTCAAATTGAAAAAAAAAAAACAGGGGGAAACCTGCTATCTTTATTTGAAACAAGAAAATCTGTTAATTAGGTGATTAGACTTGCTCCCTGTTTGGCTCTTCTCTTCTTCCGTTCTTGAGACAAGACACTCAACATTGTTATCAGGACCACCGATCTGATGTAGGTCTTCTATCTATCTATCGTTCTGAAATAAATAAAAACATTATGGGCAAATAAAGGTATTTTTATTTCTTTGACGATTAAGTGATTTTGCCTGCCGATTTTTAGGTATCTCATCTTAAGGAGCTGGTAAAGGAGGGTGAGGCAAACCTGGATTCAGCTGAGAATCACATCTCTCGTCTAAAAGAAAACCAGGAGAAGCTGCTCATTGAGCTGGATGCCACAAGAGCCAGAGTGAGAGAAACCAGTCATGTCCTTACTGATCTACAGGTAGGTCATAAAGAAGTAAAATCTATTCAGTCATCTCTGGCATGATCTCCATGACAGACTGATGTTTAGAATTGTGCTATGTTCTCTATTTTTGATGTACAGTGCCTAGCAAACATATATGCAGTGTTGTGCTAGTTACTAAAAAATAGTAACTAGTTACAGTTACTAGTTACTTTATTCAAAAAGTAACTCAATTACGTTATTGATTACTTACACCAAAAAGTAACGCATTACTGTTAAAAGTAACTTTTTAGTTACTTTTTTAAAGAACGTTCTTTAATGTTCCCACTAATGCCCTTTTATGCGTTATGGTTTATACAAACACAAAACCAGACATCCCAAGTATCCCGGATGTTCCGGGAGTCTTCCGCACATTGATAGCGGCTCCGTGATTCCCGCAATTTAGTTACAATCTCCTGGATTCTAGAGCGAGCGAGCAAGAGCGCGCATGCGCGACAGAGACAAGTATTCGAGTATGTGTCCAAACCTTGTAGCGCGCGCACGGTAGAGAGGGAGGAGGCCAATCCTGATTGGCCTGTTTCGGTAAGTCAACCAATCAATTGTCAGTGTGGGCGGGCTATAGCCCATGTGTTTCGGAATTATTGCCGCACATACATGAATAAACGAAAACACGCCCACAGCGCGTCTTCTTCGTGTTTACAGGTTGGCATCCACCAATCCTACAATGCGTCACTGCTGTAAACAGGTTAGGCTGTAGGCTACACTTCAGCCAAAATTAATTCATTAAAAAAGTAACGGGTAACGCATCATATAGTAACGGTAACGGAGTTACTTTGTTTAAAAAAGTAATGCGTTAGATTATTAGTTACTGTCAAAAGTAACGGCGTTACAGTAAGTGAGATAATAGAAAATTCCAATTAGTGCCATTTAATCCATTATTTGGAAAGAGTGCATGACTCTGCATAGTGGCCACCCAACATAATTCACTGGCAGGGTAAAAAGTCATTGGAGAAGCAAGCAGAGACCAAGAGTAACTCTAAATGTACTAGAGAGATCTCAAATAGAAACTGTTCAGCTAGCATGGACAATCTTTAATTTCCATTTGGGATTTACCAAAAGTCATGTTGGAGCCTCAGCAGTCATGTGGAAAAAGGTTCTAATGAAACAAAGTGGAACTTTCTGACCTTGGTCTTTGGAAACAGCATCCTTACAGTGAAGTACAGTATGGTTGGGGTAGCATTATGTCACAGGAATGCATTTCCTTACAATGAATAAACTGAAATTGGAGATCAGTCAGGGTTGAAAACAAGATTCATGGAACAGTCTTAAAAGAAAACCTGTTCCATTCTGCCAGACACTTGAGCCTGGGGTAGAGTTTGAACTTCCAACAGGATAATAAACTTAGTGTGCCAAGCTGCACTGATGCTGTTCAAAACCAAAAATTTGGGATGGACCAGTCACTCGGTTGCGAAGACTTTATAACTGCTGTTCACTAACGATCTGGCAGAACTTGAGCATTTTGGCACGAATAATGTGCAGAAATATCAGGATCCAGATGTGCAAAGCTGATAGAGACACATCCCAGAAGACCTGAAATTGCAGCCAAAGGTTGGTAGGTACTGTAGAACAGATTTTTTTTGCTAAATGCAGTTACAGTTCAGATTTTAACCAGCATGCAAACACACATTACAAGGGAATGTCATACGACAGTGTCTAGTTGGTTTAGTTTTCTTACTCTAGTCCCTATTAAAATACTTTGTCTTGTTTTTGTCTTTGACCTACCAGCCCGTGCCTGGATATCATTAATAAATCTGCCTGCAGTTATACCATCTGCTCATCTATTAACCCCTGCTATGAATGTTGATTAGAATTCTCTGAATTCTTAGATTATATCTAATAAATGCATACTGAGTATGCGCTCATGTCACCTCTATAACTACATGTTCAGAAAACATCCTATAGATAGATACTTATTTATAGATATTTATGAACCAACATTTACATTTATTAAATGCTTTTATTTATATCAAAGTTGAGCAACATCTGAGCAGAATTTTGTGTACTAGAGCTGTATGCAGTTGCTACATGTACAAATAGGTTTCCGGCAACAAGATAGAAAGAAGATCAAGACATGCATTTGTAAGAATAGAACATACTGTATGACACAAAAGTGCTGCATCCATTAATCACTCAGCGGTCAGTCGAACTATGAATTATTGACTATTCATAAAGAAAAGCATGAAATGAATACATAATGGCTCATTTTTGGCAAAAAAAAAAGATGTCACAATTGATGCCATATGTATCCGTATTAACCGCACGGCACAGCTGGGTATCACAGCACCGTGAGGTGAACAATCCTTCGTTTGAAAACGCAAAATTAAGCCCTATTCAGATGTGAATGTGGCCCAGGATGCTCATTTTCTTCCATATGTCCGGAGTTAGATAGCGGAAAAACAAATGTTTCTAATGATTCCTGTGTGCAATCAACTGTAATTACTCTGCCTTTAGAAATAATGATCTATCACACACACACACACACACACACACACACACACACACACACACACACACACACACACATGCACGCACACACACATAAAAAAAACCCTGTTTCTGTTTTTCACAGGAAGAGATTGAAAGCCAGAAGCAGCAGCATGAGGTCAGGATCGTTAGCATCAAAGCTGAAGAGAAGCAGAAAATGGATAAAATTACAAAGGAGCTCGATAACAAGTGGACAGATGCTCTGAGGTACAGTAGTTCAACCAGGATCCACGTATCAGAAAGCTCACAGTTTATACATTATATGGCCAAATGATTGTGTTTTCTGAATGTCTTTGAATGCTGGAGCATTACAATTTCCTTTCACCAAACCTGTTCCAGCATGACAATGCCCTCGTGCACAAAGCACGGTTGGAGGGTTAAACTCAAGTGTTGATCGTTATAAAGAAAAGCTGGGAATATTGTTGGAATTTTTATCTAGAGAAGAACCTCAGGAAGGTATTAAAAGTGTGTGTGTGTGTTTGTGTATGTAGAGCTGAGCTGAAGACTTTAAGGGAGGAGCTGACAGATGAAAACGAGGTTGATAAACAAGCAGCACTCAGCCAGCTATCTCAGCAGAAAGACATGGAGATCATGACAGCCAGAGAGAGCTGGCATAGGAGAGTGGAGGATCTCCTGGAGCAGGTAGCGCACCCTCGCAGTTCACGCATCGTGTGAAAGCATGTCATTTGTCTTCATTTGTCTCAATTTGCTTCACTGCGCCGTTTGACGTCTATGTGAGGGCTCAGCATTAAATGAGTTGATGAGTCACTGCTTGCTATATATGAGTGAGATTAATAATGCGAAGCCAGCGCTGTTCTATGTATAATCCAATCATCATGACGCATGTGTCGATGAGACAGTGAGCAGTTATACAGAGTGGAAGAGATAACAACCAACAATGTGTTATCAGAAAAGAATGAAACAAAATCCCAAGACGCAAATATGGACTGATTTATTTTCTCGGTCTGACTCAGTGACTGACAGGTACTTTATGGACGGCGTTATCTCTCCATGTTCAAACATTTTTAATGAATTACATTTTCATGCACTGCAACACATAAATCAATCATTTCTGTCTAAAGACCGTTCTTTTCCTTTAATTCTTTTTTAACTTTTTTAACAATCATTAAGTTGATTGATTGAAAAAGTCAGAATATTAATAAGAGAATTTGACATGCTGTTAACATAATAAGAGACATGCTGTTAACATAATAAGAGACATGCTGTTAGAGGAAAACAATCAACAACTAGAGGGTGTAATATGGACATGGTAAACAGGCATTATTTTTATGTTCCTATAAACAGAAAAAAAAGAAAAAATTTATCCTGTCCTTAAATATAATTAAAATAGAGTCAAATGGAATAAAAATAGAATAGGAATAGAACAGTAAAAATGGAATAAAATTTTTTTTAAAGTAAAATTAAATAAAACGAAATGAAATTAGCTGCACTGAACAGAGGGATATAGGCAGCTTTAATATTCCTATTAATATTCCCATCTTTTATTTTAATGTGGTATTATTTCCAATTAAAACCATACAGATTTACTTATTCAAAGCTTAAATATTTTTAAAAGCATTATTATATAGTATTGTATTGTAATAATGTTGTTTAGTATATATTCGAAAAATGCGTACTGCTCTCCAGCACGGCTCCTCGAGCTTATCCACAAAAGGACTTGTGTAGCTGCAGGCTTTCTATCCAACCAAGCAGGAGACATACCTGATTCTACTGGTTTAATTAATTCATCTCGGTCTCCAATCAACTATTAGGTGTGCCAGCTGTGGCTCGGAGCCGAGAGAGCAGATTTGGCTGCGTTATAACTGTGAGGGATGGTATTAGTGTCTGTCTGTCTCACTCTGTCAATCACAGCAGCACTAGACAATCCCAGGCCATCTCTGAGTTCATGTACTATAGTTAGAAGAGCTTGAAAAGATGCTTTATGTCTCTCAGAGCAAGCATCACCTATACCATGTGATATTTTACTGTAATACATTTTAGTAATTTGCATAATTGAAAAGTCTCCATTTATTAGTTGCAATACTCCATACACACTTTGCTTGTGCACCATTTTAAATGACACCTTCATGCACTCTGTTTAAATATTAAAACACCTTGGCTTGTTTTGTAAGAAGGTGCTGTAATCGCTTTTAAATATTACGTCAGAGCTACAGTTCGCCGCCTGCTTTGAATTACATGAGAAACTTGTCCAGATATCACGTACACTACGTTTGAGAAATGCTGCAGAAAATTGCGACACCGAACTAAACAAAAACAAAACTAACGTGTACCCAATGAGCAGAAAGGGGCGTGTCTTGTCAATATGCGGCAAAAAGAGTGTTCAGTGCGCATGTGTGACATTAGCAGAAAGCGGTTTTAACATTGACATGGAGGATAAAAACACAGAAAGGAAGCGAAGAAAGGCTTACGATAAGGCAAGAAGTAGGACGTGTTAATATAGGATCAGCTTTCCAGCGCTGGAGAGAACTGAAGGAGCAGGAAGTTGGCGCATATTCACAGGTTGGAGTTTCCCGAGTCAATAACTCCTGAGCTAAACGCTGTTACTACACAAATAACACCTCTTTTCTATCGTAGTAATGTAGAGAGGCGGCTACAACCGCGTTTTGTGTAGTAACAGCGTTCAGCTCAGGAGTTATTGACTCGGGGAAGCTCAACTTTACTTAAGACGCCGAGGCGCTTTTTTCCTTCTCGATAGGTGAGTAACGTTGGTTTTGCTTTGTTACACAGAACTAATATATGCCTTTGTCCTTTACATGATTATGCTTGTGTGTCATTTTTGCTTGTTTGTTTATCTGCAATCGTATTGTTCTTCCCTTCAGCTATGATAAAGACACATTTCTTTTCATCAGTTGCCTGGGTTACGTATGTATGTGTGGGCGGAGCTATCAATACAGGGGTGGGACCTGTTTGGGTTAGGGGAGTGTTTGTTTTGGTGATTTCAAATGTCAACATCGGCTTTCAAACATCGGAGACCTCACCTTTAATGTACATCAGGATTACGTCACATAGTTTCACAGGGTATCAGTTGTTAGTAGAAATAAAATAATTAAAATATTAAAGGAAAAGATTTCCTAAGAGCATAAACGAGATAGTAGTATTTCTGTAGTATTTCTTTATAAAGACACCCGTTGAGTATAACCTGAGATTACGTTCGAAAGCACCGAATGTTCTTTCTACTTATTACTTATTTAATACACTATAGTGACTGAACCAACAAGATGAACGCCTAATGCATTCCCCTGGGTGGGGGTTATTTATGAGCTGCTGTTGCTGTGAGCTAGCATGAAAATAAGCATGTCGATTAGCAAGCTATTGCTACTGCTACTGCTTATTTGCAAGCTACTGCTTATCTGCTTATAGCAAGTGACTGCTTATTTTTGCTGTTTGGGCAAAAAGCTGAAATACTTAGCTTGACATTTAGTGTCTGTGGTATTACAGATACTCATGCTGTATGACACACACACCCACACACACACGTGTACTGTTTTTAAGTAATTGTATGTTATATGTGTGTGTAGCTACGGCAGCCCCACAGTGTGATTTTTTGTCCTCTGTAATTTCTCCATCCCACATTTCAAGCCGACGCCTGTATTAAGTGCCTGCTGGCAGACAACATGCTGTAATTCAGCCCTCACTTAGACATTAATCCTAAATGAAGTTCTATTTGGAGCTTAGATGTTGTCAGGGATTACCTGTTATTTTGTCAGGAAAATTTCATTCCAATATTTCATCAGGTGGCACAAATCTCAAAGCAGTCAGCAGGGTACTGTACGTTTTCCGTTCATCTCACTGAGAAACGTGAAGGAATATGACAGCTCTTTCAGTTTCGTTCTGTCACTAAGGAGGAGGGAAAAGCTGCTGTCTGGCGGTCGATAGTCCCTCCTGTCGTCTTTGAGATCGCGTTCATTTGATTTGGGGTGTTTTGTTTCCTTCAACAGGAAGTGCAATTCTTTGATGTTCTTTTTCAGCCCTTAACGTTTCGCTACTAATTACATTCTTTTTTCTTATTTTTTTTTTCAACAATGTTTTTTTTATTGATTTTCCAATAAAACCAATTATAACCTATAACCAAATAACAAAAATTGTATCACCAAAAGGAGAAAAAAATACAAAAAACTTCCAAATATGTTGATCAAAAGAGCAGCAATTAAAATAAAACAAAACAGAACAAAAATATATCACACTCGAAACCTTATTACATGCATCTTCTGATTTCTTAAGGTAATCAATTAAAGGTGCCCACATCTCTTCGAATTGCTGTACTTTACCCCTTGTAATGTACGTTAACTTCTCTAAAGTAACATACATTGCCATCTCCTTGATCCAAGAGTATGCAGAAGATATTTCAGTCTCTTTCCAGCTCAAAGCAATCATCCTCCTGGCCTGCAGAAGGCCAAAGTCCATAAGAGTCCTCTGATTGTTATTGATAGAAAGATGGTCTGGGTACTGTATATCCCCAAAATACAAAGTTTTGCAATGCACGGTTTTTGAGTTTTTATGATGTTACTTAGGGTACTGACAACCATTTTCCAAAAATTTTCCAATTTACGGCACTCCCATACACAATGACTTAAAGTTCCCTTCTCAATTAAACATTTCACACGTGTGTCTGGAATGCCCGAGGACCATTTGCTAAGCATTTCACGGGTTATATACAGTATGTCCTCATCAACCATTTATGTTGCAATAACTTCATTCTTGTATTAATCGTTTGTATTTGAGCTTTTAAGAATGCTTGTGACCACACAGTTTCCTCGAGATCCTCTTTATTATCCAAACTCCTCATTCTATCTTTGCTGGATTCCTTATCATATGAGATAAGTGTAGCATATAATATAGAAATTTGGTGGTTCCCATGTCCATGTTTAATCATAATATTCTCCAGACTCACCGTGAACACACCGTTATGCTGCGGCACCTGGGGAGCAGTTAGGGGGGTTCGGTGCCTAGCTCCAGGGCACCTCAGTCGTGGTATTGCCCGCCCGAGACTCGAACCCACAACCTTAGGGTTAGTAGTCAAACTCTCTAACCATTAGGCCACGACTTCCCCTAAACAATCGAGAAATTAAAAGGAATCGACAAATGAGTCATGGACTTTTTATCCATTTCTAGTTACTGTTGTAGATGGTTGTCTATATAAGCAGAAAAAAGTGCTCACGCTCCTCTGTCAAAAAACTTACTGACTCTCACACGGCACGTTAAATAAAAACTCCGTCACTCCAGGATTTTGCAATTTATCTATCTTTAGTAGAAATGAACCCAGAATCAAACACACTTCACAATGACATCTACACCCTTTGGAACAGTAGCTCTGTGGTGATTCTGTAAAACCTTTAGTCCTTAGCACATCCAAGCCAGATTAAAATCTTTAAATCCGCAGTTAGATGATGATTCTCTGGCTCCATAACCAGCATAATCTGATTTCCTGAAACTCAGCTACAGAAGAAATCTGATTTTTTTTTTCCTACTAAAAGATCTGTATATTGCATCTCAGTTTCTGCAGGATGTAATTTAGTTCTGCGTTATTAACAAGATGTGTTCACAGGCCATAACACCCTTATCTGAGGATCTCTGTTTTTCAGGTGGCCCTGCAGATATTACATAAACACCTACAGTTACTGTATATTAAGGTCTCAGAGTGCATCTCTATGTTTTAGAAAGAATGAAGTTAATATTTTATTATGAGATGGGAAACAAAAAAAAAGTGCACTGACCTGCTCTACTGCTGAGATTAAAATTTCATTGTCCGGGAATAAAGGATTCAGGAAAATCATGTATTGATCTCTACAAGGACAGAAGTGATGCTGTGATCAGTCGGTCATCTCTGGCGTTATGAGTCATGTTGTAAACTGCGTTATATAAAAAGCTCAGGTCTGGAAATGCCTTCTAATGAAAGGGGGAGAATGATTCTGGCATCTAGAGCAAATAAAAATTCGGTTTATTTCCGGATGTTATATAATAATTTTAACGCTACATCCGACTCATACGTCTAAAACATCAGGAAGCAAGTGTATATATATGTGTGTGTTTGTTTATGTTCTCAAAATGCTTTTGGGATTTCCTCCAGGTTCTCCGGTTTCCTCCTCCAATCAAAAGTTGTGCGTTTTAGGCTGATTGTTATCTCTAAATTGTCCTTTCAATCAGTTGGCACCTCTTCCAGGATGCCCTGAGTTCCCTGGGATAAGTTCCAGGTTTCCAGCAACCCTGTGTAGGATTATAACAGTACAGAAAGTGGATGGATGGATGAGATGATGCCACAAATGCATACACAAAATCAAAAAAGCTCACTAACATCGCTGGTGGATTAAGTGTGGCAGAAACTACTGAGTACTTGAGCTTTAAGAAAGTCAAGAAAGGGTAGGGTTACATACTGTAGTAAGGAAATACTTCTTGCTTGGCATTGATGCATCAGGGGTCCAGTGGATTACAATATAACGTGGCAGCAGATAGTCTTCCTGACTTTGCCCCTTTTTCCTGTGATTGAATTCTTAATCGCTTTTGTTTGTTAGGTCGTGTTTGGTCATGTGTCTGTCGTGTTTAGATATGATGGACACTGTGTGTGTGTGTGTGTGTGTGTGTGTGTGTGTGTGTGTGTGTGTGTGTGTGTGTGTGTGTGTGTGTGTGTGTGTGTGTGTGTGTGTGTGTGTGTTAGATCTCCTTACTGAAGCAAAGTCTGGAGCTGCAGCTCTCGCAGTCAAACGGTGCTCTGCAGCAGCTTCAGTCTCAGTTCACTCAAGAGCGACAGCATTTGGCACATGAGCTGCACGAGGTAGCGTTGGAGCATCAACAACGAGAGCGCCACCTGCAGGACGCCCACTGCTGCACCATGCAGGAGCTGGAGGAGGCACGCCAGCTTGAGCTCAGGGTAAGTATAGAAAAACACACACACACACACACAGTGAGACCTTTCTGAACTCCCACACTGCAAAATATGACATCTTAACGTTAAACAAGTAAAATATGTGGACTGATTGAATTTTCCTATTAGAAGATTACAAGAAACCATGTCTGAGAAAATGAAATTTCTATTTAAATTTGAATTCCATCCATCCATCCATCCATTTTCTACCGCTTATCCGGGGCCGGGTCGCGGGGGCAGCAGTCTAAGCAGGGACACCCAGACTCCCCTCTCCCCAGACACTTCCTCCAGCTCTTCCAGGGGAATACCGAGGCGTTCCCAGGCCAGCCGAGAGACATAGTCCCTCCAGCGTGTCCTAGGTCTTCCCCGGGGCCTCCTCCCGGTTGGACATGCCCGGAACACCTCCCCAGGGAGGCGTCCAGGAGGCATCCGGAACAGATGCCCGAGCCACCTCAGCTGACCCCTCTTGATGTGGAGGAGCAGCGGCTCTACTCTGAGCTCCTCCCGAGTGACTGAGCTCCTCACCCTATCTCTAAGGGAGCGCCCAGCCACCCTACGGAGGAAACTCATTTCGGCCGCCTGTATCCGGGATCTTGTCCTTTCAGTCATGACCCAAAGCTCATGACCATAGGTGAGGGTAGGAACGTAGATTGACTGGTAAAATAGAGAGCTTCGCTTACGGCTCAGCTCTCTGTTCACCACAACAGATCGGTATATCGACCGCATCACTGCAGAAGATACACCGATCCGCCTGTCGATCTCCCGCTCCATCCTTCCCTCACTCGTGAACAGGACCCCAAGATACTTAAACTCCTCCACTTGAAGCAGGAACTCTCCACCAACCTGAAGGGGGCAAGCCACCCTTTTCCAGCTGAGAACCATGGCCTCGGACTTGGAGGTGCTGATTCTCATCCCCGCCGCTTCACACTCAGCTGCAAACCGTCCCAGTGCACGCTGAAGGTCCTGATTTGAAGAAGCCAACAGGACAACATCATCTGCAAAAAGCAGTGACGAAATCCTGTGGTCCCTAAACCGGACTCCCTCCGGCCCCCGACTGCGCCTAGAAATCCTGTCCATATAAATAATGAACAGGACCGGTGACAAAGGGCAGCCCTGTCGGAGTCCAACATGCACTGGGAACAAGTCTGACTTACTGCCGGCAATGCGAACCAAACTCCTGCTCCGGTCATATAGGGACCAGACAGCCCTTAGCAAAGGGCCATGGACCCCATACTCCCAGAGCACCCCCCACAGGTCACCACGAGGGACACAGTCGAATGCCTTCTCCAGATCCACAAAACACATGTGGACTGGTTGGGCAAACTCCCATGAACCCTCCAGCAACCTGGTGAGGGTATAGAGATGGTCCAGTGTTCCACGACCATGATGAAATCCGCATTGTTCCTCCTGAATCCGAGGTTCGACTATCGGCCGAATTCTCCTCTCCAGTACCCTGGCATAGACTTTTCCGGGGAGGCTGAGGAGTGTGATTCCCCTGTAGTTGGAACACACCCTCTGGTCCCCCTTCTTAAACAGAGGGACCACCACCCCAGTCTGCCAGTCCAGAGGCACTGTCCCCAACCGCCACGCGATGTTGCAGAGTCGTGTCAGCCAAGACAGCCCCACAACATCCAGAGACTTAAGGTACTCAGGGCAGATCTTATCCACCCCTGGTGCCTTGCCACCAAGGAGCTTCTCAACTACCTCAGTGACTTCAGATTGGGGGATCGACGAGTCCACAACCGAGCCCTCCGCCTCTGCTTCCTCACTGGAAGACATGTTGGTGGGATTGAGGAGATCCTCGAAGTACTCCTTCCACCGTGCGAGAATGTCACCAGTCGAAGTCAGCAGATTCCCACTCCCACTGTAAACAGTGTGCGCAGGGCACTGCTTCCCCCTCCTGAGACGCCGGACGGTTTGCCAAAATTTCTTCAAGGCCAACCGATAGTCCTTCTCCATGGCCTCACCGAACTCCTCCCAGGCCCTAGTTTTTGCCTCTGCAACCGCCCGGGCTGAAGCTCGCTTGGCCCTCCGGTACCTATCAGCTGCCTCCGGAGTCCCCCGAGCCAACCAGGCTCGATAGGACTCCTTCTTCAGCTTGACGGCATCCCTTACTTCCGGGGTCCACCACCGGGTTCGGGGATTGCCATCACGACAGGCAATGGAGACCTTACGGCCACATTTCCGTGCGGCTGCATCGACAATGGAGGTGGAGAACATGGTCCACTCGGACTCAATGTCTCCAGCCTCCCTCGGGATCTGGTTGAAGCTCTGCCGGAGGTGAGAGTTGAAGGTCTCTCTGACAGGAGACTTTGCCAAACGTTCCCAGCGGGCCCTCACAGTACGTTTGGGTCTGCCAAGTCTGTCCAACTTCCTCCCCTGCCATCGAACCCAACTCGCCACCAGGTGGTGATCAGTTGACAGCTCCGCCCCTCTCTTTACCCGAGTGTCCAAGACATACGGCCGGAGGTCAGATGAAACAACCACAAAGTCGATCATTGACTTCCGACCTAGGGTGTCCTTGTGCCATGTGTACTGATGGACACCCTTATGCTTGAACATGGTGTTCGTTATGGACAAACTGTGACTAGCACAGAAGTCCAATAACAGAACACCACTCGGGTTCAGGTTTGGGGGGCCGTTCCTCCCAATCACGCCCCTCCAGGTGTCACTGTCGCTGCCCACGTGAGCATTGAAGTCCCCCAGTAGAATGACGGAGTCCCCGGTCGGGGCACTTTCGCAGGGAAAGGCGCAGGGAAACGACCCTCTAGTTCACTGGGTTAAACTCCAACACATGGCTGCTGAAGTTGGGGGGCTATGAGCAAGCCCACACCAGCCCGCCGCCTCTCACCGTGGGCAACTCCAGAGTAGTAGAGAGTCCAGCCTCTCTCGAGGAGTTGGGTTCCAGAGCCCAAGCTGTGCGTGGAGGTGAGCCCAACTATCTCTAGTCGGTATCTCTCAACCTCCCACACCAGCTCAGGCTCCTTCCCCCTCAGCGAGTTGACATTCCATGTCCCTAGAGTCAGATTCCGTGTCCAGAGATTGGGTCGCCAAGGCTCCCGCCTTCGACTGCCACCCAATCCACATTGCACCCGCCCCTTACGGTTTCTCCTGCAGGTGGTGGGCCCACAGGAGATCGGCCCCATGTCGCTCTTTCGGGCTGAGCCCGGCAGGGCCCCGTGGGGTAAGACCCGGCCACCAGCCGCTCGCATGAGAGCCCCAACCCCGGGCCTGGCTCCAGGGTGGGGCCCCGGTTGCGCCATACCGGGCGACGTCACGGACCTTGCTTTAATATTCTTCACCTAGGACCTGTTTGCCTTGGGAGACCCTACCAGGGGCAGAAAGCCCCAGACAACATAGCTCCTAGGATCATTCAGGCCTGCAAACCCCTCCACCACAATAAGGTATCGGTTCAAGGAGGGGAAATTCCATTTTCTGTTTCTAGATATATTTTACTGTTGCAGTTTCTCGAAACAAGCAAAATTATCTACCAATAGCATAATAAATAAATAAATAAATAAATAAATAAATGATAGAAATGTAAATAATAAGAAAAAAGACACAAAATGATCTACAATTGAATTGCCAGTAGAATAACAAACAAACAAACAAACAAACAAACAAACAAATAAATAAATAAATAAATAAATAATAGAATGGAAATAATTCAGAAGAAAGAAGTAAAATTATTCTCCAGTAGAATTCATAACAAATAAAAAAGTACATATACAAATAAATAAATAATATAATATAATGAAAATTATAAGAAGAAAGTAGCTGATTTACCCTTCAATAGAATAAATAAACAAACAAACAAATAAATAAATAAATAAATAAAA